>NC_134873.1:9474407-9619407 GCF_049852395.1 Peromyscus maniculatus bairdii | reverse complement strand
CCTGCCTCTTATATGGGCCTCCTCCTCTGGGCCCTCCCAGTTCCTGCACCCAGGGACTGCCCCAGATTTTGCAACAAGTTTCCTAAGCTTTTCCTAAGCCTGGGGCCAACATGTCTTGGGGTGAGTAACCCGAAGCACATTTCCCTAGAGCTCTGAAGCACCATCTGGCTGGGGCTTCTCTTTGGGTCCAGACCAAATGCTGTCCCTGCTGTCCTTGGTTACAGTTGAAACAACTGAAGTCTAGAGTGACTCCTTCCACACTTAGCTGGGTCACAGCACCAGAGCATGTCTGTCTGTCTGTCTGGTTCTCTCTCTCCCACCCACAGGTCTTGCCAAACCAGCAGTTATCAACTTGTGGGTCGCGACCCCCTTGAGGGTTGCATATCCGATATTTACATTATGATTCATAGCAGCAGCAAAATTACAGCTATGAAGTAGCAATGAAAATAATTCTATGGTGTGTGTGTTGGCGGGGGGGGGGGGGGGGGGGGGGGTCACCACAACATGAGGAGCTGTATTAAAGGGTCACAGCATCAGGAAGGTTAAGACCCATTGTGCTAAAATCTTGAACTCCTGCCTTCAAGCAATCCTCCTGCCTCCACCTCCCCAGTTCCTGGGCATCACTAAGCTCTACTTATGCATTTATAGACAAAACCTTTCCTATGAGGAGGATCAGGGGTGTGGGCAGCTCCGCCCACACAGTCCCAGCTCTGTGGAGCGTTTTCTGCAGTGGGAAAGAATTCTGTTTCTTAGAGGATCCAGAAGGGGTTCTAGGAGGTGAGGCCAGTTCAGCTTGGCTGTGAAGGCTGCCTGGGAGTTCACTCTCCAGGAGGTCTGCTGGGGAAAAGAGCTTGCCCAGCACACATGAAGGGCTGGGTTTCTTCCTAGGTAGCACAGAACTCAATTCTGGTGGCATCGACCTGTCATCCCAGGACTAGGCAGTGGAGGCTGGGCATCAGGAGTTCAAGGTCAGCCTCAGCAAATTAGAGGCCTGTCTGGGATACATGACACCATTTCTTTTCTTTTTGTTTTTTGTTTTTGAGACATGGTTTCACTAAGTAGCACTGGCTGTCCTGGAATTTACTCTGTGAGCCAGGCTGGCCTCGAACTCACAGAGATCTGCCTATCTCTGCCTCCTAAGTGGAGGAATGAAACCTCCCAAGTGCTGGGATTAAAGTCGTGTGCCACCACCTCTAGGTGTCTTTCTTCCTTTTTTAAAAGTCTGTATTTGTTTATTTGTTTATTTAGATTTTTCGAGACAGAGTTTCTCTGTGTATAGGTGTGTGTCTGAGTGTTTTGCCTGCATGTGTGTCTGTGCACCATGTGCATGCCTGATGCCTATGGCAGCCAGAAGACGTTGGATCCCCTGGAACTGGAATTGCAGATGTTTGGGTGAACCGAATGTGGGTGCTGAGATTCAAACATGGATCCTTAGGATGGACAGCCAGTGCCGATGGGAACCAGCACGTCGTCTTGCAGCCCCACGGCTCGGCGGCACAGTCACCCTTAGCACCTGTGTTCTTCTCCCTGCTTCTCTGAGTGGGTGGGGTGTTGCTTTCTGTGTGGGAAAGGTTTGCATTAAAGATTATTCCAGGTCAGTGCTCACAGGACTTTCTCCTCCTCCCTGCCCTCCTGTGAAAACAATCCATCTATACTGATGATTGACTGCCATGGTCACCAGCCCCTCAGAGGCCCGGCTCCCTGGCTGCCACTTCCTCTCTGACCTGCCACTCACCAGCCAGGGGTGAGCCTGGGTCTCAATGTCTTCCTGCAAAGCACACTGTCCACACAGCAGGTGTCTCCCGGGTTTGCTGTAGGTAATCTCATCTTGCTACAACTTGCCAGCTCATTCTCTTTGAGGGTTTTGTAGATTTGGACACCTGCTGGCTGGGTTGTCAATTCCAGGAAATGAATTGCCAGTTTCCCTTTCTGCCTGGCTACTGGGCCATGCTTGCTGCATTTCAGATCTTTTGAGAGAGGGTCCTAGGTAGTATGGGCTGGCTAAGAACTCAGAGGTCCTCCTGTCTTTGCCTGCAAAGTGCTGGGTGGGATTAAAGGGGTGGCCTCCAAATCTAGCTGGGTTTTTTTTGTTGTTGTTGTTTTTCTGTTTTATGATAGTGTCTTCTGTAGCCTGGGCTGGCTTCCAAGTCTCCAGGTAGAGAAAGATGACCTTCAACTCCTGCTCCTACGCCTCACCTCCTGAGTGCTGGGGTGACAGAGGTTGTCACCAGGCCTGCTTTATGTGGTTCTTGGGTGGAACCCAGCAGTCATGTATTCTAGGCGAGCAGTGCATTCACGGAGCCTCCAGCTCTGGAGTGCTGAGGTGACCTGTGACCATACCCACTTGAACCCCAATATTTCTGTTTTCTTAGCCCAAGCTGTGCCTGCAACCTGCAAACCTGTGCCTTGGTCTCTGGAGCCTGGGTTCTGGAATGCAGAGTAGATCAGTGGTCACATCCACTTGCCTGGGAATCTTGAGAATCTTGGAGAGTAACTGGGATCTGTCTGGAGTTTCCTATCTGCCTCTCCCTGGCACCCACCACCACCACCACCACCACCCTGTCCTCTGAGACTGGGCTGTGAATGACTGTGAGGGAACACTGTGAACCAAGGTGGTGATGCCCAATCCAAGGACAGGTATTTGTGACCCGAAGGGCTTAAGGGGACAGTTTGCCATGATTTCCTGTAAACCACTCAGTTTTCCTGGCCTCTGGGGGCACAGGGGAGGCTGGGAGTTAGAACAAACCTGGCTTGTTTTTTAGCTAGGATTGCGACATCCTTTCTGCGGAAGGCAGAACGGGAGGGGGGAGGGGGGAGAGAGAGAAGGGAGGAGGGGGGAGGGGAGGTGCAGGCATTAGCTTGCCTCCAAAACTGGGGCCCAACTTTTGAAACTGGATCTCCAAGTGTCCCCCTTTCCTTCCTCTGCTTCTGCCTCTGCCCTGGCCCGGGCACTCAGTTCCTTGGTTTTGTTCTATTTAACGCATTTTTTAAAATTGCATCTTATTTATGATTGCATATACTCCTGCGTGTGTGGAGGTCAGAGGACAGCGTGTGGTGTCCCTTCTCTCCTTCCACTATGAAATGTCCCCGGGGTAGAGGTGGCCAGCAAGTGTCCCCCACCCCACCCCCAGCCTTTTCTCTGGCCCCACTGTTTCGCTATAGCCTGAAATAGGAGGGTTTTGTGATTTGCCAGTGGAGACTTCTCTCTGGCTACCGGATCTGGTTTGTCTTTGTGGACTTGTTTACCATGTAAGGTGGAGGTGGGTGACTGGCAGGTCTGAGCACAAAGGAGCCGCCCCGTGGCTGAGGTGGGGGAGAAAGATCAATTCTCCACTTGATGGTTAACAGTCATTCCTGCTCCTGCTCTGGCTGGGACTGTGGGAAGGGTCTGGGCCCCATCCTGATCTGGGAAGTCACCAGACTGGGACTGCAGCATTTAGTGCTGGGAGGTAACCAGGAAGGCAGGATTGGATCAGGGCCCACTGGGAGGGAGAGAGTCAGAGGAGAGATAGAGAGTTGAGGAATTCTTGAATCCTGTGACTCTCCTCTGGGGAAAGAAGAACTTGTGTCAGAACATCTGGAGGGGAGAGTGGGCATGCTGAGCCAGCATGGAGGGAAGCATGAGAGGGGATTTCCAGGGAGGGGGCCACGAGCCCAGGGTTCTGGCCTCAAGGCTGTTTATCAGATCTGTGCAACGTATTTGCCTTAAAAACAAAACAAAACAAAACAATGACAACAACAAAAACCTGCACCTCATACATAAATGAAAAGGTAGAGTCATGGCAGGTAAGGGGGCGCCCTCCCGTCCGCCTGTCACCCCAACACTTGGGAAGCTGAGGAAGGAGGATTGTCATTTGAGACCAACCTGGAGAGCATAGCAAGCCCTGGAGAGGTGGCTCAGTGGGCACAAAGCTGGTGGCTTTGCCATTTGGCATCATCCTCTGATAACCCAGCAGAGGCACGGCAGGGATTCCCTGGGCAAGCTGGCTTGCTGGACCGGGAGCCGGTGAGCTCTGGGTTCAGTGAGAGGCCTTGGTAAATACACAGAAGACCAGAGTGACGAGTGGAGACAGTGGACACCAAGTTTGGGCACACACACACACACACACATACACACAGAGAGACACACACAGAGACACACAGAGACACACACAGAGAGACACACACAGACACACACACAGACACACATGCACGCACACAGAGACACACACAGATACACACACACAGAGACACACACAGATACACACACAGACACACACAGAGAGACACACACTTGCACACACACACACACACACACACACACACACAGTGGAGAGTAGTGCCAGGCATGGTGGCACATGCCTGCCATTCTTCTTGAGAAACTGAGGCAGGAGGATTGCAGGAGTTCCAAGCCAGCCTGGGCTACATAGTAAGACCTTGTGTCAAAACTCCATGAGTCAGGTGTGGTGGATTAGGCCTGACACCTCAGGGCCTGGGAGATCAGGAATTTAAGGTCATCCTTGGCTACAGAGAGAGTGTAAGGCCAGCCTAGTCTACATCAGACACTGCCTAAAAATAATAAAATAATTCACATAAACGCTCTTTGAGCAAACATACTTAAAAACGGAGAGAAGTGCCCGGCGTGGTGGTGCACACATTCAGGCAGGCAGAGGAAGGCTGATCTCTGAGTTCCAGGCCAGCCTGGTCTATAGAGAGACCTTGTCTCACAAATGAGGGAGCTGCAGACTCTTCCATCAGTGCTGCGCTCTGGTGTCACAGTGACAAAGGAGGCAGACTTGATTTCCCGGTGGCAGAACCCGTCCACTCTGACTGTAGGGGTGTGGCACTCCCCCCAAAGCCACAGGATCCCCTCTGTGCTGGAAAGCCAGGCTCCTGTCTGCTTCCCCACTTCCAGGACCCCCCACTGCATCGCTTTCCTGGAATTCCTGTCCAGGCTGGGTCTCTTCTCTTCCTACCCAGTAACTCATTAACTCTCAGGGACCTTGACCCCTGCACCATCCAGGGCTTCCTCCCTGAGTGCTGTGGGTGCCTGCAGCACCCCAAGTGACACAAGAGGGGAGGATGGGGTCAGAGTTCAGAAACAGGGCAGCACCCCTACCTCCTCACCCCTGTAGGTACTGAGTCTGAGCCTGGTCTCCAGAGACAGAGAAATGCACCTTGCAGACAGAACACTCAGGTAGGTGCCCGACACCCATCCCCTCCATTTTCTTCCTTGTCCTGTTTTTTTTTTTTTTTTTTTTTCTTTTCTTTTTTGAGACATTCTCACTATACAAACCACTTTCTACGAGGACAGGTGTGAACGCTATGCGGTTCCTGCCCTCTGCTCAAGCTCACCTCTAACCTTTTTTTCTTTCTTCAAGTGCTTCGGTGTTTTGGCTGTGTGTGTCTGTGAGGGGGTTAGTACTCCTGGAAATGGAGTTATAGTCTTGAGCTGCCACATGGATGCTGAAAGTTAAACCCGAGTCCTCTGCAAGACCAGCCAGTGCTCTTAACCACTGAGCCAACCTCTCCAGTCCAGAATTTTTTTTCTGTTTATTTGGAGAGAGGGTTTCTTTGTGTAGCCCTGGCTGTCCTGGAACTCTATGTAGATCAGGTGGCCTGGAACTCAGAGTCTGCCTCTGCCTCCTGGGTTTAAAGGTGTGCACCACCAGACCCAGCTCTCTTCCTTGTGAACCCTGTCAGGATGCCGGCTCCACCAGGGTGCCCTCACATTGGTTTCATCCTTCAGCTCTTCCCTTTTGCTGTTAGGGACATATTCACATCTGGGGAGGATCAGCGTGTGCCCATCTTTGGAGTGGGAGTTTATCTCTGTGCCTGTGGGAGCCCATTCTCGGGTTCCTCGTGGCTTTACCCAGCAGGTCCAAATAGAGGATGATCAGGACCACGGGCCTGAGTGCAGGTGTCTGAGATGGTCTGCACTTGGCTGTGCTGGGGGAGGAGGGCTTTTGCTTCACCCCTTGGCGTCTCTATAAAAACTCTGGCGCAGAGACAGTTAAGGCCCATTGGAATAGGTTCCAGGCCCTCTCAAGGCTATCCTTTATTTTCTACCTGTTTATCTCCATGATATTCTCCACAATAAATCCTTCTATCTAATATTTCCTGCTGATTGCAATCAAGAAAATTCTGGGGAACTGTAGGGGTGGTGGGTAAACGCCCCACATGTGCCTACTTCCTTGTGTACAGCCACATGCTGCCCTGACCTTCCTCTTGATTCTTCCATGGCTCTCATGGGCCCTGGCAAAAAGCCTCAGTCTGTTTTTAGGACTGTCTGCTGCTGCCCCGGCCAGTCCTGACATGGCCTTCAACCTCCTGATTTCACACCCTCCCATGCTTCCGCTGGCTGGGAAGCTCATCTGGGCTGCAGCTGGCCTCACTTTCTTACTGTGGAAATCTCAATCTGGCCCCTCACCCCTCCCTCTCCTTACCCCACCTCCCCCACTGCCATGGTGTCTCTGTGCTGTATAAGACACTCCTGGGTATCCTCAGGGGAGGACCGAGAGGAGAGTTAACTCCAAGGGGTTCCCTGAGAGGCCAGGCCAAGGCTGTTGCTGGACCCTTATGGCTATGCCTATCCATTTCTACATGAACAGGATCTCACTCGTTGCCCAGGCTAGCCTCTAATCATAGTATCTCTCCTGCCATGGCTGTTAGTTATTTGGTGGCACTCTTACCCTGTGAGGAAATGTCACGAAACAGGACAGAATCCACTAACAAGCCAGTGTTACAGGTGTTACAAACAACTCAGACCTGCCCTGCCGAACAGGGACCTGCCTGTAAAGCCAACGCATGTGGTCGGAGCTTAAGGAAGCCAGACCCAAGCCTTGACTCGGCACAAGAGGGAACACATGGCTGGATTTAAGCTTTAGCCAGCTACACTTTCTTGTGAGCTCTCTCTCTCTCTCTCTCTCTCTCTCTCTCTCTCTCTCTCTCTCTCTCTCTGGATTTACACCTGGGACACTAGGTGGCTGCTTTGAAAATCCCCTCGGATTTCTGCTGTTCTACGCAGATTTGGTAAGTCATAACATATCAGATATTTTAAAGGAAACTATCTAAAAGAGAATTTTTTTCCACATTAAAAAACAAATGGGTTTTATGTGTACATTGGAAGAAAATTGGTTTTTGTTCGAAATTTTAGGCAGTCTGACAATGGAACAACTATATAATATTAGTATTGGTGGAATTATGCAGCTTATCACTATGCTAATCCACATTTTAATATTTAAAAAGATAGTCAATTTAAGTGCCAGGATAACAGCTTTAGAAGAACTTGTTAAACCTGTAAAAATTCAGACAGAAGAAACTAACAGTGAAGTTGTTTCAAGTCGGGATCATAAGGTTGCAGAAAGAAAGCCTGTTTTCACACAGTCACCCTTAATTTATCCTGTAACCATACAGCAGATGCCTGATCAAATGGCTACACAAAATATTTGGGCTCCAATTGAAATGTTGGATTTAAAAAGGTTTAAGGAGGCAATAGTATCTTATGGCACGCATTCCCCATATGTAAAGCAAATGTTAAACTCTTGGTCAACATATAATAGGATTGTACCACAGGACTGGTGGGACCTTGCACAAGGTGTTCTGGAACCCAGCCAGAGACTTCAATTTCTGACCTGGTTTAAGGAGGAGGCTAAAAACATAGAAAAACAATGGAGGGATAAAGGAATACAAGTTTGCCAGGATCAGCTTATTGGAGAAGGCCAATATGCTTCAGTACAAACACAATGTTTATATGATGTCCAAACCCTAATTTTATGTCGAATGGCAGCCTTGAATGCATGGGACAGAGTTGAGGAACCAGGAAAAAAATCTGAGTCATTTACAAAGGTGATGCAAGGCCCAAAAGAGTCTTTTACAGATTTTTTACAAAGACTGGCTTCAGCAGTAAAGAGAATGGTCACGGATTCAGAAGCTGGTAAGGCAATAATTGAATCTTTGGCCTTTGAGAATGCAAATGCAGCATACAAAAGAATAATCAAGCCATTAAGGGCAAGATCTGCACCTATGGAAGATTGGATTAGAGAAACAATTAATGTTGAGGCTGATGAGCATGATGATACGTGGGTAGGAGAAGTAATTTCAAAAGGTTTGAGGAGTGTTAGATGTTTTGGATGTGGAAAGCAAGGACATTTGAAAAGGGACTGTAGACAGGTCATTCCTAGAAAAAATGTTTCTTCAAGGAACAATGGCAACAGAATGCCCCTTCCTTCTGGAGTATGCAGAAGGTGTGGTAAGGGAAAACACTGGACCAACGAATGTAGATCAACAAAGGACAGACAGGGTAATCCTTTGCCTCAGTCTTCGGGAAACTCCCAGAGGGGCCTCACGCAGGCCCTGGTTGCAAATCCAGTTCAAACCTTTCCTGCAGCCATAGAGGAAATCCCTGCTCTGAGCAATTAAATAACCAAATGCCTATTCATCATGCTGGTCAGGATGATGAAACAGAGAGAATAGAAAATTCAGGAGAAAACATAAAGAAAATGTTTTGGCAAACTTCTATTAATGAACAAAGACCAAAATTAACGATAAAAATAAATGGCGTTTTGTTGTCTGGTCTGGTAGACACAGGTGCGGACATTACCATAATTGCACCAGAATTTTGGCATCCAACTTGGCCTCTTCAGGAGGTAAACGTTCAACTGTTAGGAATTGGGACATTATCTCAGGTGAAACAGAGTGCAAGATGGCTCTAATGTATAGGTCCAGAAGGACAGAGAGGAAAATTAAAACCATATGTGGCTAACATAACTATGAACCTGTGGGGTCGAGACTTGTTGCAACAGTGGAATACTCAGATTAACATCCCTCCAATCTCAGAAACAAATCATAAACTAGCACATGTTACTGAGAGAAATATTAGAAGATATTGTTCAAATGAGTGGTCACCAGCCATCCATATTATACAAGAACAGGGCACAATAACTGATGATCTTCCAAAGACACCAACAGCTCTACCTTTAAAATGGTTAACAGACAAGCCTGTATGGGTTCAATAATGGCCTTTAACAACAGAGAAACTCCAGGCTTTAGAAGAGCTGGTAGAAGAACAGTTAAATGCTCAGCATATTGAAGAATCAACCAGCCCTTGGAATTCTCCTGTATTTGTTGTTAAAAAGAAATCTGGTAAATGGAGAATGGTAACAGACCTTAGAGCAATTAACAAAGTAATTCAGCCAATGGGCTCTCTACAATCTGGGATGCCTTTGCCTACTCTGTTACCAAAAGGATGGCCTCTCATAGTTATTGATTTAAAAGACTGTTTCTTTTCAATACCTTTACGAGAAAAAGACAGAGAAAGATTTGCTTTTACAGTACCTACTTATAATAATTCTCAACCGGTTAAAAGATTTCAATGGAGGGTCCTCCCACAGGGAATGTTGAATAGCCCAACTCTGTGCCAATACTTTGTACAACAGCCATTGGAAGTGATACGTAAAAAATTTCCTAAATCTATAATTTATCATTATATGGATGATATTTTACTAGCTGACTCAAATGCAGATACTTTAGAAATAATGTTTGAAGAAGTAAAGAAAATTTTGCCTTGCTGGGGATTACAAATTGCTCCTGAAAAGATACAAAGAGGAGATTCTATTAATTATTTAGGATATAAAATAGAGCTACAAAAAATTAGACCCGAAAAGGTGCAAATTAGGAGAGATAGACTACAGACTCTTAATGACTTTCAAAGATTATTTGGAGACATTTCTCATCTACGAACTATTGTTGGGGTAAAAAATGATGAACTGACTAATTTGTTCAAAACCTTAGAAGGTGACAAGGACTTAAATAGTCCAAGAGAATTATCACCTGAAGCTGAGAAAGAATTGGCCTTGGTAGAAAAGAAAGTGCATGAAGGACACATGGATCGTATTGATCCAAAGCTGGATTGCATTTTGGTTATTTTACCTTCTAGGCCTTCTCCTACTGGAATATTAATGCAGAGGGAAGATATTATATTGGAATGGATATTTTTACCAAATAAACCAAATAAAAAATTAAAAACTTATGTGGAAAAAATCTCTGACTTGATTTACAAAGGAAAATTGAGACTTCGTCAATTAGCAGGCATAGACCCAGCAGAAATTGTCGTACCATTAACTAAGGAGGACATTGAAAAATTATGGACAGAAAGTGAACCTTGGCAAAGAGCTTGCAGTAATTTTTTGGGAGAAATTAACAGCAAATATCCCAAAAGCAATAGAATTGATCTTATAAAGAGAGCTGATTGGATCTTGCCTCGAATTGTACGGCAAAAACCCATATCCGGAGTTCGTACATTTTATACAGATGCCAACAAAGAAGGAAAGGCAGGTTACAAATCAGAAAATTTAAGTAAAGTGGTTCAAAGTCCATATAATTCAGTTCAAAAATCAGAATTGTATGCTATTTTGTTGGTATTAATTGATTTTTCAGAACCTCTCAACATAGTAACTGACTCTCAGTATGCTGAAAGAGTGGTGTTACATATTGAGACTGCAGAATTTATCCCTGATACTTCAGAATTAACTTCACTATTTATTCAATTACAAGATACAATCAGGAAAAGGAATCATCCTTTATATATAACTCACATTCGATTCCATACTGGTCTGCCAGGCCCTCTAGCACAAGGCAATGATGAGATTGATAAATTATTGATTGGAAATGTGCTGGAGGCCTCAGAATTTCATAAAAAACATCACGTCAATAGTAAAGGTTTAAAAAAGGATTTTTCCACAACCTGGCAACAAGCCAAAGAAATAGTAAAGAAATGTCCTACTTGTTCCTTCTACAATCACACGCCATTACCAGCAGGATGTAACCCAAGGAGTACTCAGAGAAATGAAATCTGGCAGATGGACGTGTTTCACTTTGCAGAATTTGGAAAACTGAAATATGTACACCATACCATCGATACTTATTCAGGATTTCAATGGGCAACTGCTTTGAGTTCTGAAAAAGCTGATTCTGTAATCACTCATTTGCTAGAAGTTATGGCCATCATGGGTATACCTGCACAAATCAAAACTGACAATGCTCCATCATATGTCTCTGTTAAAATGAAACAGTTTTTTGCTTATTACAATATAAAGCATATTACAGGTATACCACATAATCCTACAGGTCAAACAGTTATAGAAAGATCAAACAGAACTCTAAAGGATATGCTAAATAAACAGAAATGGGTAACAAAAACCCCCAGAAATAGACTGCATAATGCTCTTCTAACTTTGAATTTTCTGAATGCTAATGAGAAAGGAACAACAGCTGCAGAGAGACATTGGATAATAGAAAAAACTACAGAATTAAATCAGCCTATATACTTTAAGGATGTGCTGACCTCAGAATGGAAACCAGGGTATGTATTACATTGGGGACGAGGTTTTGCTTTTGTTTCTACAGGAGAAGATAAGCTGTGGGTACCATCAAAATTGATAAAGGTTCGATTTGAACAAGAGAGACCTCTTAATTAGAGGAGGTGATAGTTCATCAACCAGCATGAACATCCAATTTAAATTAACTTGTATCAATAACACATGCCTTGTCATTTAATCAGATAATAACTTGTCAAAAGTAAACATCCCCAAAATTAGTCTTGGAGTAAGGTTTTTGTTTTTGTCTTTTAGGAGAATGAAGGTTAAGGAATTTGAAGAACACTGGACAAATGAGACAACTGAAGAAAAGGGACAAATCATCTATCCCAAGAAACAGAATGAAACGATGTATGGGTATATATTATCTAAAAATTTTTATGTCTTCCTAAATGTTTGTTTCTGCTTTTCTCTAAAGATTTAACGCTATTGGTCTTCTAATAGTCCCAGTTCAATTAAATTTTAAAGCTGACTTTGGAGTTGGAGAATGGCTCTCTCCTTCTTTAAACTCAAGCATGTTGTTAAAAGGAAAATGCAAACTCCCTGCATCATGCCAGAATAAAAGAGCCATCTTGTGCTATGGTACAGGACAAAAGCAAAATTAATTAAGGGACTATTCTATTACTAATCTCAACTCTTTGATTCTATTCTGATTCTTTAAACTTTTCTTAAAGTGTGAATTTTATATCAAAATTTAAAAGATTAACATATATAGATATATAGATATATATACATTTTAAACTTTGTTAAGATATGAATGGTCATATAGAGTACTAACTAATTCTAGAAAAAAGGCTAGCTGCATATATATGTTTTTGTGTTCGAGTCTCTTATCAGTTTTCTGCAGGAAATCACGGCCAGGCCTAACATCAACTGAAGTCTCCAGAAAGAAGATGGGGCCCCACAACAACAATTCCACGTGGACAATAATAATATCATTAAGCTGACAAACATCATCCACAGATCAGCTTTGAACTACATGGTGCTCAGAGCAATTTTGAGATGACTAACTGAGATGATCCAGTCTCAAAGACTACTTGAATAAGGACTTGAGATAAACCCTGAACTTTGGCATTATACACAGGTTGGATAATGAAGGATATAGTTACCTTTCCTAGAATTTGACAATTAACCTAAAATTTTTCTTTCAGGATAAAGAAAACTTCGCCCATACCCAGCAGGAAGCAATTTTAAGAATACGACGCCCACATTCCCAAAGAGGTGGTGTGGGGTGGGTGGTTTTTGGTCTTTTTAATGGGTTTTGGGTCTGGGATAATTTTCAGTATTTAGGGGGGTTGGTTACAAGTTATTGTCAAGGGTTAGGAAAAAGGCTAAGCAAAGGAGATTAGATTTAAGGTTCTTGTTTAAAAAAAAAAAAGAAAAAGAAAGAAATGAAAAAGACAATTACTAGTTTTAAATACTTTACATTGGATTGGATTGTTTTATATTGTATACAAATTTGAAATTGATATTGTTAGAAAGTGCTATATGAATATTTCTAATTGTATTCATACCATTCATTTAACAATGTAATGCAAATTTCTCATCCTTGAATGTTATTATTACCAACTACTAGGATATAAAGAAATGAAAGTTAGTAGTTAGACATTACAATAGAACTTGTAGTCATATTAGATATATTTTAAAAATTGAGCAGAGATGTTTTAGACAGGTCATCTTCAAACCCTTCAGAGATCTACAGAATATGGCATTTAAAATGTTTTAATAACTTAGAAAAATTTTCTTTTTTGAGACATGTCGGCTCCTGGCAGTACCAATCTACTTCAGAGAAAATATGGGCATTGAAGAAACTGTATATGGAGTCAACTTTCATTGTGGCAAAAGTTAGCCACTGGACAACAAAGTATCCTCGAATCAACAGGACAAAATGGACAGACAGGACACGAAACAAAGGACTACTGATTCTTGCCAAAACAAGTGTGGTTACGGCTTTATCAAAAGGCATCTTCTGAGGACAGGACAATATGGCCCCATCCCTGAAGTGGCTTTCGCAATCCGGACAAGGTACAGTGCCCTTTTCTTTGAAGGCAGCTTAACAGGCAGAGGGCCGATGGCTTCTGTTGTACAATGGAACAGCAGCTGAAAGCTCACACCTCTCGATAGTAGACTGGCATTTAATAGAGGGATGTGGAGAAGAAGGGGATGCTGAGATGAAGCCATATATACACAGCCAAGAAGAATGAACAGCTGAATTTAAAAACTGTCAAAAATTTCCAGAATTTAAAATCCTGAATCATGACAGGACACTAGTGGAATTCAGGAGTTTCTGGTAGGTGGACTGCTCTCACCCAATGTGAGGTTGAACTGTTGACCTTGTGTACATCCTACATCACGAATGAGTCTGTCAGATACACTAAGCCTATTGGGGAAAATTATAAAGGCCACTCCATGTAATTAAAAGGAAGATTTATTTAGTGGATGACTTACAAATGAAGGAATAGATAGGTTGTGGGGGTCTGGGGAAGGTGTATCGCAATCCAGCGGTGTTCTCTGGAGCTCTGCACACTCAACCTCCACCGTCCAGGGTCCAGGCGCAGAGAGCGCGCACAGAGAGAGCGCTCACCCATCCAGCTCTAGGGTTTCCAGCTCCTCCCCTCGCCCCGCCTCGTCGGCGTGACAGTTGCCGAAGTCTCAATGGGGGTTGGAACTTCCAGATCCAAGCTGGAATGGCTACCCACTACAAAGCCTATAGGCTGAAGATGATGCCCCAACACTGCGGAGAAACCTCAGGTGACTGCCCAGGCAGCTGTTTCTGTCAACTCACAAATTTTTTGGAAGTTGCTTGCATGCACTTCCTGTTTTTATTTTTGTTAGCTAATATTATTCCCTTCTTGGGTCTCTGAGGGAGTTGAAGATTAGTTAGTTATGGTTGAAGATTAGTTAGTTATAGTTGAAAATTAATTAGGATAGAAAGTACATTAGATACATCTTGGATTTACCAAAATAGGATAGATAATGGAATTATTTTCTCTGATTTGTCAAATACCTGTTTAGGTATTTATTACTTGTATATATTGTATATAGTTATTGTACTTTTGTAAGTTTTTCTTTTGTTAGTTATAACCTTTTGCTTTTTTTTCCTTTTTATTAAAATAGAAAAGGGGAAATGTGGTGGTAATCTAATTGTACTGAAATGTGATTTTGATTGTATGTTAATAAATAAAGTTGCCCGGGGGTCAGAGCTATTAGAGCCATAGCAAGAGTGTGGCGGTGGTGGCACACGCCTTTAATCCCATAGATGTCTGTGTGTTCAGGGATACAGCCAGCATTGGAGACATATGCCTTTAAGACCTAGGGGGCTGTACATTCAGACAGTGACGAGGCAGTCACGTGTTTGGGTTTACAACCAATGAGAAGGCAGAACAAAATACTATAAATAGACGAACAGACAGGAAATAGGTCTCTTTCGGGAAGCTGGGACACCGCAGGCGGAAGGGTGAGATTTTAGCTCTGAGCTCTGACCTCTCGGCTTTCTCTTTTACATTGTTTCTGTGTTTCTTATTTAATAAGACGGTTGGTTACATCAATAGACCACTGCAGAGTTAATGAGCTGGAGGTCTTGAACTAGGCGGTAGGTTCCATTAGACTTTTTAACTGCAAGTATGGGAGTGTTAAAAGGTGAAGAGGTTAGGCGGAGCAGCTTTTTCCTGAGAAGGTCAGAAATGATCGGCTTAAGTCCTCTTAGGCTCTGGAGTGAGAGAGGGTACTGAGCTTGGGTGATATATCTGGTAGGATTTTGTAGCTGGATAGTGATAGGCTAATGGTGTCTAGCAATAGACGGGTTCTGGGTATCCCAGACTTTTGGGTCTACCTGAGAGGCTGGCAAGGGAAAAGAACTGTTAGAGTCAGTAGAATGAGTGGCTAGGAGAAGGAGGGGAGCTGCTGGTGCGTCTGGGATGAGGCAAACGTGTGGAGCAAAAGAAATGGACGCTCCTACCTTAGCTAGAAGGTCCCTTCCCATTAAAGGTCCAGGGCAGCTTGGCACCACTAAGAATGTGTGTGTGAGAGCGATGCCTCTGAAAATGCAATTAAGTGGTGGTGTCTGATGAGGTAGGTAAGGCTGTCCCCCAACCCCGACAATAGGGAGACGAGCAGGAGAGGTGGGACCCCAAAACTCTCTCAGGACAGAGTAGGTAGCTCCGGTGTCCAAAAGGAACGAGATGGGGCGCCCATTTACTTTTATCACTACCCTAGGTTCCCTGTGTGAGATGGGAGTGGCCGGGGCAGGAACGGGGCAGCGTCAGTCGTCACTGTAGGCCAAGCCTAGAAAGTCAGGCGGAGGGTGTTCTTCGTCTGGTTCAGAATCCACTAACAAGAGTTTTATTAAGATGAGAGAGACAGGACGCAGCGCAGGTTTGAGGACACGGTGGCTGTCGGTCCGGAAGGCGGGGACGGCGGGGATGGCGGCAGGAGCGCGCCCAGGACAGCCGAGAACCGGGGGTCGGTCATGAGCTTCCCCGGGGCCGCGGCCGTGCTGGCGGACAGATTATAACATCATGGCGGGGAGGAACCAGAATCGAACTGTCTCCCTCCCAGGAACTCAGGCCAGCAGCCAGCTACATACCTTTGGGAATTGTACAGACAGTGACCTGTTGGAAGAAGATGCTGAAGTGTATGAACTTCGGTCCAGAGGAAGGGAGAAGGTTCGAAGAAGTACATCGAGAGACAGGCTTGATGACATCATTCTGCTAACAAAAGACATACAGGAAGGAGACACTCTAAATGCAGTAGCCCTTCAGTACTGTTGTACGGTCTATCAAAATTCCAGTTAAAAAGTTTAGTTCTTTGACTGAAACTCTTCATCCTCTGAAAGGAAGACAAGGTTTGCATCCTCCACCGGTCGCATGTGCTCCAGAGCGGGAAGCTGTGGCCCCCGGTGCCTGTCTGCCTTCCACTGAGTCAGCCGACCGTTTCCTGGAAGAAGTGGATCGAGACATAGAGCAGATAGGGAAGTGCACCAACACCAAGAGGGAGAACCTGAGCGAGGTGGTGTCTGCCTTAACAGCACGGCAGAGCCGCTTTGAACCGGATAGCAGAAGCGCTCACAGAAAGGACCCGTACTATGGAGCAGACTGGGGAATTGGTTGGTGGACAGCTGTGGTGATAATGCTGATAGTGGGTATAATAACACCAGTATTTTATTTGCTCTATTATGAAATTTTAGCGAAAGTGGATGTTAGTCACCATTCAACAGTGGGCTCTTCACATTTGCATCCAGGACTCACACCTCCGTCACAGCACAGAGAAATGGAAAATGGAATTGCTCCAACAAAAGGAATACATGTTAGTCAACAAGATGACCACAACCTATATAGGCAAGATCCGCAATCACCTGCTGCTCCACACAGAACGTAGCAGTGAGCTCTGATCAGTGTTGATGAGCATGTATGCCTATGGATATGGCGGTTCACAGATGGCCAACAGCTGCTTCGACGTCAGCATCTAGGGACATCGAAGATGCTCTGTTTTCACCTTGCTAGGAACCACTAAGCCTTTTACAAATGGATTGTCTGTAACACACACATGTGTTTCTTTATATTGAGACTGGTCAGAATACATCTGCTGTATCAGTTCTTAAAGCAGAAATTAATTTACATGTATGTTTAAGAATTCTAATGTGCAAAATGCTGTCATTTTTCTTATTCAGGATTAGTTGTGATTAAATTTATTTTTTGAAAAATTATTTTTTAATTTAAGGTTGTTCATGTCAAGATTTTCAAATGCTTAGCAGCTGAAGAAAATTTGCTACCATACCACCAAAATACTGGTTTTGATTCTAAAATTATGATACCAAGTACTTAACACTCAATTTTGAAACTTTTTTTTTCTTTTGAGACAGGGTTTCTCTGTGTAGTTTTGGTGCCTGTCCTGGATCTCTCTCTGTCTCCCAAGTGATCTGCCTGGCTCTCTCTCCCAAGTGATCTGCCTGGCTCTGTCTCCTCAGTGCTGGGATTAAAGTCTTGCACCACCATCGCCTGGTTTCAGTTTTGAAACTTTAAAAACATGTTTTAGCACATGCTATGAAAGCAGATGTAGAAACAGATATGGAAACGTAATTTATAATTTCTGTAATAGAGGCTAACAAATAGATTAAATATTTTAAGACCCCAAAATAATGTCTTAGGGTTGGAAACATCAATTGACCACAAGGACACTGAAACAGGTCAAGACCTAGTCCGTAAAAAGGGAAAGCTTTATGAGGAGCCCTCCAGCCCCACTTTCACTTATCATTTAAAATAAAGTACTTGTGTCTGATATTTGGAAGCACTCTGTAGCACTTTGATGAAGTGTTATTCAGAAAAGTATATTCAGCAAATTCCTCTTTACATACTGTGACTAATCACTGCTGTTACAAATAGTAACATGCCTTAATTACACTTCCTGCCTTACAATGTTACTTTACGTGAGCTCACACACACTTTACAATTGAAGTTGAAACATTGTCAGATTTCCTTCCATAGGCTGTCATTCATAGGCTATGTAACTTTGTCTTCTCTTAAACACAAGCAAACATGGAGTAGCAGATTTGTACTATCTGCCTCTCATGTCTTGCAGAGAAAAAATGAGTGAACAGGACTTTGATGTTGGCAGTAAACAGATTGCTGTATTTGGTGGCCCCTTGACCTCAGCTTTTCAAAAGAAATGTCCTGTTTAGATGATCTAAATGCACCTAATATGCACTATCAAACTGAGGAACACAGGCCAAAGTGTGAATTAGTCAAAAGGGCTTAATAGTGACATTTTCTAAGTCTGCTGTGAGACAACCAGTTTGGCTAAGAAGCATTTGTATACTGATTTTAGTGTTTAATTTTAAATATGTGTTTTTAAAATATCAGTACAGGTGGTAGAATTGGGATTGCATGTTTTCTGTATAATAAACTGCACATCTTAAAATATATCACCTCTTTCTGGACATTATTTCCTAAATCGATGTTTCAGCTTTTTAAGCATTTTGTATATCAAATTCTAATCCTGATACAAGGAATTATTAATACACATTTATTATATTTGGGGTTTATATACTTTGAGAAGAAAAAGCACTACAAAAAGACACAGAAGTCAGTCATTTTATTAAAGGCCTACATATATCAGAGAAGTTTAGAAAATTACCTTTAAAGTATTTAATAATAGGAAAGTTGTAGTGAATCAATTCCCTTTGTATATCTTAGTTAAAATAATTTTTAATTGTTTTAACAGCCATGTGCATTTTGAAATGAGCATGATCTGTAAATATGCTCAGTGTTAACACAGCAAGTTTACATAATATTTATTAAGCCTGCTGAAAAAAATCAAATTTTAGGGTAGAAAATGAAGACTTGAGGGCAGTACAGGTGATATAACCTTTGAAGGACTTTGTTTACATCAAACAAAATTAGAGAGTTGGTGGGTTTTTTTTTCTGGTTTTATTTGGAATTGTAATCAAGGGTTTGATAATTTATGTTTAAAGGAGGAGGTATACTTGCTGGTTAAAATCACTTCTGTCTTGAGCATCCTTTTTGAGGGAAATACAACACACATCCTTAGGAAACAACCACACAATTTCCTTTTCCTATGTATTTTAGAGTTACTAATCAAATATAATTCTATATGTAGGATTATGCTTTCATCTTTAAAAAAATTAGCATTTGGTAGATTTTTGAAAATCTATTAACTATGCATTTGCAAATGTATGCAAAGTTTTGGCAACTGCAAGCCAGTGTATTCCAGACAACACAAGCACAACTGTTGTTGTTGGATACTGTGGATCGTGTTCAAGCCCTCACTTGAATTTGCTTTGAGGCTTTAATTTTTGTGTGTGTGTTTGTGTGTATGCAGTTATAAACATAACAGAACCCAGCACTCGGGAGGCAGAGGCAGGTGGATCTCTGTGAGTTCGAGGCCAGCCTGGTCTCCAAAGCGAGTTCCAGGAAAGGCGCAAAGCTACACAGAGAAACCCTGTCTCGAAAAAGCAAAAAAAAAAAAAAACATAACAGAAGTGGCCATAGTCATTGATACTAGCTCACTTAAAAATTTGGAATTGCAAGTAAAGAAAGACCTGATATTAGGACACATTCTTGACTTGTTAAAGACTAGTTAGATGTGGTTGAGTTTGTTTTGAACCAATGGATACCTACTTAAGTATCATCACTGTCCTTTCAACAAAGCAAAGTTATGGTCTGCTGGCCATGTTATGGATTAGGAAGGAGCATGCATTCTCAAGTTTTCTTTTCCAGCGAAGTTTGGTTGTTAAAAGCTTTTTTCTGGACTAAGCTTTTTGGCAGTGAGATCTAACATCTCACTGGAAAGATGAAGGCTGTGGTTAGAAGTAGAAGTGGAGATCCAGTCTCAGCGTGTTAGAATTAGGGTTATTTAAACACTGCATTATCATGGGACTCTTTCTGATTTTGAATTACAACATTGTTGCTCAGGAAATCAGTATTTTTTCTAAGTATGTGCATATTGCACTGTTAGATCATAGAAATATATGATGCTTTATTTAATTCATTTTATGTATGCAAAAGCTATAAATCTTTTGTATAATGTATTTTATATAATTGCAAATGTATTAAACCATTGTTAGCATGTACATCTATAAAACTGGTTTTTAAACTTTTTGCCTTGTTTTTCATATTTTAAGGATATGCAAAAATATTAATAAAGTTTATATTTTGTTAATTTGAAAAAAAAAAAAGATGAGAGAGACAGACGAGTGCTCAGGCCTGTGGAAATGACAAGTGTGTGGAGAAGAAGAAGGAGGAAGCCGAGAATATGGCGCTGGCTTATAAAGGCTGGGTGGCACATGCATACAAAGGCACATGTGGCTACTCCACGCATGCGTGTAGATCACATTGTCATGTTGCATGCTCTCACACAACCATGCAAAGCCACGGGGTCCTGGTCATGTGAGACACCTTAGCTGGAAATGGCTATTTTGACCTGGAACTGGATAGGCGGAAGTGTCTAGGTCCGCCAGACCTGCACAACCATGGGGGTGTGTTGTGGGTCTATCACAGCATCCATCTTCCACAGGAAAAAACTCTGCCTTATGGGCCTGAGGGCGGAAGAAGATGATGCTGTTCTGATACTTGTGCCTCCAATGCTATGGAGATCTAGTATCAACTGGTCCCTGTCATTTGTAGAATTGGAAGCTGCTTGGTCTGCGCTCAGATATAATTTATCTTTCTCAGATAGTACTGATGGCTAGGTTAGGTATAACTTTGTCAGCTTGACAGCATCTGACAACCAGATCCTTCTGCAAGGCTATAGCAGCTTGTTAGCTCATTTTTAAGAGAATGTTCTAAATAAGTCATAAAGGTTTAAATATGGGTCTAAAGAAAAGGTCTGAGGATATGAAAGCTTATAAGCTTTGAGGATCTCAGAAAAATGATTTAAGATATAAATGCAAGTTATAAATAGATAAATAAATGATTTAGATTATGAGAAATGTTTTGGATTGTTCTCTTCTATGATATAACAGTTCAGAGCTTAACATTTAATAGAGAGTTCTGATAAGCTAGTAGAGCAATGACTACTTATTCTTCAGTCACAAGCTCAACATTTAAGATTTATTTTAGATGTCATCTAAATATATCTAAATATAAACCTAGAAGTTCTTCTCATCAGGCCAAAAATCTCTGTCCAATTTATAGCTGGCTCTCTGGACAGAAGGAAAATGCACAAACTTTTAACCCAAATCTGTAGTTCTTGCTAGGACAAGAAGGTATGAGTCCACTTCTGCTATTTTACAGACACCCATCACCTGCTTTGTCTGTGATGTGGATTTTGGTAATACTAATGTATCTGAAACTTTTATGTAATTTTGTAAGATAGTTCATGTTGGCCTCAGAGGATTAAAAGAGTCGTAAAACCTGGATCCACTTCACAGGGGTCAGAAGGACTCCAGCTTAAATTCCCCCACTTGTCTATTCCTAAGGATGGTATTGTTTTCTCTCCTGGTTTTGGGACTCCTGCTCTTCCCAAATACTAAGAATGTGTGCCTAAGAATTTCAAAAAAGTTCATAAATTTTAACTTCTGTTCCTAGTTTAAGATGTCTCAACAGATCTCCACTTGGCTGGCAGGCACCTCCACGCTTCAGTCACTGACTCCACTGCTCCAGACAACTGTGAGCTCCGGACTTGCTAAAAGCTGACACGGACCAGCCCAGCCAACATGATTGTTCCCTGTCTCTACAGGGTCAGACAGCCACATGCTTCTGACAGATGCCCAATTGCCCAGCCTTTGACTAGCCTTTCGGGCTTTTTTGAGCCCTCATAATTGTACCCCAATGTCAGCTTGAAGCAGTTCCAAAAGAAACTACATTGTCCCATGTTCCCTGCCCCAAATAGGTTGAAATGCTGCGTCAAAACGTAAACTCCTTGGCATAGGGGGCGAGATGGCTAATTATAATGCCCATTGACATGCCAGGAAAATAGGTCCAGAATCGTCAGTTGATAAATTTATTAATTGAAATGGCTCTATAATAAGACACTTGATCTTCTTTGTGCAGAACCAAAGAGGTATGATATAAGATTATAATCTGGTTGTACTCAAAGATCAGAACTACAGGGCCTTAAGAATGGCAATAGATACAGATGTCACTGCCCTAGAAACATCTGTTGGCTAATAGTTCTTAGGTCCCAATACCCTTGAACCCCTGGACAGGTAGGACTTATGATTGAGTCCTGTCATTGGTACTTGTGAAGGGGGAATGTGGGGAGACCCCAAACAGTCTGACCACACAGCTACCATGACAGGCTTAGAGGCCCAGACACAGCTTCCGGAAGACAACACCTGAACCCAAGGAAAGCCATAAGCTGACCCTACCCAGTGGGGCCAGCATCTAAGAGAAAACACCTGACATCCCAAACATTCCCTATACCCCTAGACAAATGTCAGCCAATCAGGGTCCTGAACTCTGGAAATCCCCTCACCCCAACCTCTGCTATGGTAAAAGCCCCACCCTGCCTAGGCTCTGGGTTCTCTGTTCTCACTGCTGTGTTCAGACAGACAGCCCAAGCTCCAAGTTCGAAAATAAAGGCTCTTTGCTTTTACATGTGGGATTCGGTCTCCGAGGTGGTCTTTCGGGGGTCTCCGTGATCTGGGCATAACATTCAGAACCTCACGCTGTGCAGCAGCCACTGAATCAAGCTGTCTCTCTAGCCTTGCTACCGTTATGGTATGGTGTCAGTATTTGAAGTCTGCTCCCCCTGGCCAGGTCCAAGCATCCAGTGTGATCTGTGTGTGGGAGGGGTAGTGCTGGGGGGGTGTGCTCTCGCAGGCCCAGACATGGCAAACATGGCACCCACGGGTCCCCGTCCTTTCTTCTGTCTCCCTTATTTGGACATTTCCTCACTCCTGAAACTGACTTCCAAGGCCAAGCTGCTCAATTCCCTTAGGTGGTCACTTCCCACATCCCTCAGGGTCGACCACTGAAGGACCAGCCTGCCTCCATCTTGAGCTTAAAAGCCATCTTATAGTAAATGTTCTGGTGGATGCTGCACCTCAGTTCTTGACACCCATGAACCCAAAGAGTCTGGAATGTTCTGGTGGAAGATCCACCTCAACTCCCCTCCCCCACCTCTCTCCCCCAAACCCTGCCCTGTCTCAAGCCCGACAAACCATAGCTCCTCCCCCAGAGATGCTCAAGGCCATGCCCACAGGGTATTTAGACTGCACCCCAGAAAACAGACACATGGTTTTTTGGTCTCTCTTCCCCCTCTCCTTTCTGGGGGGCCAGAAAAATCATCCAGGAGTGCTTTACCCATTGAACCAGGGCTTTTTCTTAATTTGGTTTGATTTGGTCTGATTTGGATTGCTGCATCAGTGAAGAGACTTATTGGGGTGCAGAACCTTCTCATCTGGAGGTCCCACTGAGGAGCTGATTTCTCCCCACCAGCCCAGGGCCACTGGGTGGGAAAACACCCTTCCCACCCACACATGCTCTCCACCAGACTAAGATTGGCTTTCAGCTGGGTAAGTTGCCCTTTCCAAGTTATTGTCCAGGGCCTCCTCTGATTTTGGGGGCACCCTGCCAAAGATGTGGCCACACCAGGCCCCCAACCCATTACCAGAGCAAAGGCCTGCCTTTGTTCTGTGGTACCCCTTATTCAGAAGATGTTCTGTTCAAGGGAATTTCCCACACACACCCTTTTTGGACCCAAAGCCTATCACATTGGATGCATTGCACTAGGCTTTGGGTCCAGGCATAGACTTGTGAAATGGGCACCTGCAATTCAAAGCGAGATCCACAAATGCCCCTGGGGTATCTTTTACAAAATCTATTCAAATTAGGACTATCTGATACCATCTGTCCTGAACGCTTGATTTCTCTGAGCACTAAGGTGTGGCCACAGTACGCTCTTGATAACCAGTCAAGGTGGCCTCCGGAGGGAACCTTGGAATTTTCCATCCTCCACGATCTTGAAAATTTTTGTCGCCGTAGGGATAAGTGGACAGAAGTGCCCTACATCCATGGCTGTCGGTTCTGTGTTCCTGCCCTCCCTACAGCAGCCAGTGCCCCCACAGCACCAGTCTTGTTGGCCAAGGTCACAGTGCCTCTAGATTCCCGCCTATCTGGGAACTGGGACCCCGAAAATTCTGCTCTGACCATGCTTCCTGAGATACTGGCCCCTCCCCCACTCCCCCCCCCATGCTGCCATGTGTTCCATCAGTGGCCAGTATTCCTCACATCTCTCCCTTTATCCACCCTTCCCCCTTTCTTTCCTCTCCAGGAGGAAGGCCAAAGACCAAATTCCTCCTCCTTACCTGATTTCCTGTCCTTCCTTCTCCCCTATTGTCCCCCATCCCCCAATGCCACAACCTACATCCTGGTCCCCTTCTACACACTAGCCTAACCCCCCCCCCCCATCATCCCCAGTCTGTTCTCATACCCGGTCTCCTCAGTCCTCTCTGAGAGGCCAGTGGAATTGTTCAAGTCCACGCGCCCTTCTCCCTTCAGGGCCTCTCACAAATAGAAGAGCAGTTGGGTTCCTTCTCTGCTAATCCTTCTGTTGATATCAAGGAGTTTCTGTGAAGGGGCCCAACACAGCTTGACCACACAGCAGCCATGACAGGCTTAGGGGCCTAGACACAGCATCTGTGACAGGCTTACTGGCAGGCAACACCCAGCCAGATACAGGAAAAGCCTTAAGCTGATACCACCCAGGGATCCACCCAGTGGTGAGGAAGTACCTGACATCCCAAACATTCCAACCATTAGATAAGGTGGCCAAGTGTCCTTGAGTCTAGCAGGTACCTATTTTTGTTTTACAGATACTCCTAGACAATTGTCAGCCAATCAGGGTCCTGGACCCTGGGAATCCCCTCACCCCAACCTCTGCTATGATAAAAACTCTGCCCCACCTGAGCTCAGGGCTCTCTTCTCTCACCTCTGTGTCGGACAGACGGAGGGACCAAGCTCTGGAGCTTGAAATAAAGGCTCTTTGCTTTTACATGTGGGATTCGGTCTCAGGGGTGATCTTTTGGGGGGTCTCTGCGATCTGGGCATGACAGTTTCTTTATCTGTCCTAGACCTATGGCCTGACCTGGCACGATCTCCACTCACTCCCGGGGAGCAAGGAGCAGTTCAGACAGCAGCTAGACAGTATGCAGACCAGACCCACCTAGTGGACAATATGGTCCCTGTGGGTGACAAGGTGGTGTCAAAATGGCCACCAGAGAAGAGACCTCATGGTTCATTGCCTCCTCCAGGTATGGAAATGGTCTCGGACAAAGTTGTTAATTTTGACAAGCTCCTAGAGATCACACAGCTAGCTGATGAAAACTGACCATTTTTCTAAACCTATTACAAGAGACCATGGATCAGTATACTTGCCTTGACCCAGCCTCCGCAGCGGAAGCCATGGTCCTGGCCACTTATGTCATTTCCCAGTCAGTGCCAGATATTAGAAGGGAATTTAAAAGGGCTGAGGAGTTTCCCTAACTCCCCTACAGGAACTAGTAAAAATGGCTTTTAAAGTTGTTAATGACAGCTGAGTATTCCTATGCTCCAAGCTCAAGTCTTAGCAACTGCCCTGAGGCCACCGGAGCCCCAAAAAGGGGACAATGGAAGTGGACCACAAGGTTCCACCCCGCCAGAGCTCAGCCCAAGTCAGGTCCTCCAGGAGCCTGCTTCAAATGTGGTCACCAGGGCCACTGGTCACGGTATTGCTCTGACCCCCAGCGCTGATGAGGCCATGCCCTGTCTGCTAACAACCGGGGCACTGGAAATCAGAATGTCCCCATGCAGGCTCTTCCTCTGTGCCATGCCACAGAGGTCCAGCCTCACCGACACAGGCATGAGTCTCTTCCAGCCTTTGAACTCCTCAGCCTGGCAGAGGACTGACGCGACCTAGACTTGGTGACTCCCATTGCCCTCTCTGAGCCTAGGGTGATGCTGCAGGTAACAGGTAAGTCCATTGACTTTCTTTTGGACACGGGAGCTACCTGTTCTGTTTTGATATCTCACTCGGGTCCTACGGTTCCCTCACCAATTTCTGCCATGGGGGTGGCCGTGATCCCTTCCTTCCCACTTAAGACACTGACACTTCCCTGCAATCTTGCAGGAAGATTCTTCTCACACTCTTTTCTAGTCATACCCACTTGTCCCGCACCTCTGCTCGGTCATGATATTCTCAGCTGCTTTGGGGCCACACTCATCTTGGCCCCCACACCCTCTCCTGAGTCCCACTTTCTTATTAATAGCCTCATGGGTTCCCACCCCAGACTGTCCTGTCCCTACCCTCCCTTATCCAGTGGATCTCCAAGTATGGGACACCTCAGCTCCAATGGTGGCTACTCACCACCAGCCAGTTCTAATTCGCCTTCGGGACCCTTCCAGACCCCAGTTCCCTATTTCTGAAAGCCGTCGTGGAAGCCTTAAGCTTATTATCACCCACCTTTTATCTCAGGGACTTTTATCACCCATCACCCTGCAACATCCCCATTCTTCCCGTGTGTAAGGCCTCCGGGGATTACTGTCTAGTTCAAGACCTCCACCTCATTAACGAGGTGGTTATTCCAACCCACCCTGACTCATACTTCCTCTGTCTTCGCCTGGGAGGACCCCGACACCCGATCCTCCAGATAGCTTACATAGATCATTCTCCCCCAGGGTTTTCAGGACAGTCCACATTTCTTTGGCCAAGCCTTGGACTGAGATCTCTCCACCTTTGACTCTGGTCCTTAGAATATTCCTCCAATGCATAGACAATCTCCTTGTCTGTAGCCCCAACCTGCCTCTGTCCCAACAGGCCACCTCTTCACCCCTAACTACCTCGGCTCTCTGGGATATCATGTTTTCCCATCTAAGGCACAACTATGTACACTGTGGTGTATTTGGGTGTTCAAGTCAGCCCAGGCTCTAAGACCCTCACCTCTGACAGGGTCCAAGCCCTGCAGGATTTACAAACTCCGATCTGATTCTCTCATTTTGGGATTCATTTGGGATTCTAATGGGATTCTTTCTTCAATGGATCCCTAGCTTTGCCATTATGGCCAAGCCCCTATGCCAAGAGAGACTCCCAAGGGACCCCTTACCCACCTGCAACTGTCTGCCACCATTTCTCTTTACTTTGAGATGCTCTTCTAACAGCTCCACACTTGTTCTTCCAGACCCCTCTGGACCTTATCACCTTTATAGATGAAGGGCTGGGAGTGGCCACTGGGTTCTGGCCCAACCATCTGGGCCTTCAAACCAGGCCATCGCATTCTTGTCTGAACAATTGGACCCCACCATCTGCGGATGGCAGCCATGCTTGGGAGCCCTAGCAACTGCAGCTGAACTGATGTGGCAGGCTGTCAAGACCACCCTGCTCCAGCTAGTCATGGTGTTCTCCACCCACCACCTCCCAGACCCTCTGAGTCAATCCTCTCCCTCCCTCCTGGGACCCTCATGAGTCCAAGTCTTCACTTACTGTTTCTAGAAAACCCTCAAATCACCTTGGCCTCCAGTCCTGCCCTAAATCCTGCAACCCTCCTTCCTGTCCCCTCCCCCTTTAGTACCTCCTCTCACTCCTGCCCAGAGGCTGTGGAGACCTTACGTTCACCCCAGCCTGGTCTCTTAGACCAACCACTCACAGACTCCCAACTTACCATCTTTGTTGAGGGAAGCTCTCTTATAGACAGATCAGGAAACCACCAGTCAGCATATGCAGTGATCACTTCCACTACAACAGTTAAGTGACCCAACTGCCAATGGGGACCTCTTCACAAAAGGCCAAATTAATGACCTTCAATAGAGCACTCCAAGAAGCCAAGGGTCAATGGGCTAACATATATACTGACTCTTAATATGTCTTTTTAATAGCCAATACCCAACTGTCCTTTGGAGGAAAAGGGACTTCCTCACTACCAAGGGCACTCCCATAGTTAATGGTCCCGTTATCGCCAAGCTATTGGAGGCCCTCCAGATCACTGGAGAAGTAGACTTAATTCACTGCTAGGGACAACAGTCCTCCAAGGACCCAGTGGCCTTAGGCAATGCCAGGGCTGACTCAGTAGCCCAGGGCCTGGCCTCCAGCACCTCTGGATCAACAGAATATATTTTGTTTTTCGTACCCTCCTACCAGCCCTGTTATTAATCAGAAGAGACTGACGAACTCCTAAAAAATGAGGTCATGCAGACAAAGGATGGATGGTTTTACTTCAATAACTGCCTCATCCTCCCTCAGGACCAGGCACTGTCCCTCATTTCAGAAATTCACCAGACTTTATATGTAGGTCCCAAAACTTTGTTCCCTTTCTTAGAGCCCCTCTTTGATCTCACCCATCTTTAAGCTTGTATTTCACAGGTTCATTCCTCCTGCCAGACTTTTGGCACGGCCAACCTGCAGGGGTCTTCCAGATACATCATTGTCTGCAGCAACTTGGAGGACACCAATGAAGTGACAACTGGCAGCTTGATTTCAGCCAAACTCCATTATCTCCTAACCCTTGTTGACACCTTCACAGGATGGATAGAAGCCTTCTCCACATCCAGAGAAACAGCAGATGTGGTGGCTCAAGTACTCCTGGAACACATCATCCCTTGATTTGGTGTGCCAAGACCATACAGATGGACAATGGGCCAGCCTTCCCTTCCAGGGTCATGGAGCTTATGTTGCAAGCTATCAACATTTCTTGGGAGCTCCACATCCCCTATTATCCACAATCCTCATGAGAGGTTGAGGGGGCCAATGGATTCACCAAATAACCCCTCACCAAGCTCCCCATTGGACTCAGGTTATCTTGGCTTGGCCAAGGGCATCTCCTCGTTGCCTTTACCTGCCTCTGAGCCACCCCATGCTCTCCTACAGGCCTAAGCCCTTCTGAGCCCCTTTTATGGAAGGTCCTTCCTCCTCAGTCACCTACCTCCCAGCCCAAACTCCTTCACTGGCTGGGTACCTCCCCTACCTTGCCCTTCTGAGGTCCCTTCTCCATTCACATGCTGACAGCTGTCTCCCCACCCCCACAACAATGGGCCTCACTGCCCCTGAGCCTGCCCCACGCTCCCCAGGAGATTGAGTGCCCCTCAAACAGCCAGCTCTTAAATCTCTCCAGCCCCAATGCACAGGACCTTATACTGTAGTCCTTACCACCCCTTTGACTGCCAAGCTCCTAGGACAACAAAGCTGGTACCATCTCTGCAGGCTCAAGCAGCCACCTATGCAGGATACATGGTCTGTTCAGCAGCTGGGAGCCTCCACCCTCCAGTTTCCCAAGATGTCCCAATGAAGGGTCTATCTGTTCTTCTGCCTTGTGCATTCAACTTTGTCAGTACAACCAGGGCAGGTGTTAATGATCTATTTTTCCCCCAGTAACCTGCCTTCTCTACTCCCTTAAGACACAGATGCCTGAGGTCTCCAGGATGGCAGTTAACTGGATGCTCCTCCACTCACACCTCCTGCTGAGTGTAAGCCCACCAACTCCCAACTCCTCCTTTTCCCAAATCGCCCCACGCCCACAGGAAGCAGCCAGACATGAACCAGCACCCATATACCCAAGGCATCTGGAATGTTCTGGTGGAGGCTTCACCTCAGCTCCCCTCCCCATCTCTCTCACCCCAAACCCTGCCCTGTCTCAAGCCCGCCAAACACAGCTCCTCCCCCAGAGATGCTCAAGACCACACCCACAGGTTATCTAAAGTGCACCCCAGAAAACAGACATGAATTTTTCAGTCTCTCTTCCCCGTCTCCTCTCTGGGATGCCAGAAAATCATCCAGGAGTGCTTTACCCATTAAACTTGGGCTTTTTCTTAATTCAATTTGATTTGGTCTGATTTGGATTGCTACATCAGCAAGAGGCTTATCGGGGTGCAGAAACTTTTCGGTAAAGACTAACTAGGTTCATTGCTGTTTATGATTAAATCTGTCTCTCAGGGATTGGGCTGTGCCCCACCTGTAACCTTGACTACAAATGGTTCTGTACTATCTGTTCCAGAAATAGCAACCTCGTCTTTGTTTCAAAAAGTTGTTTATAACCATCTTGCAACCCTTTGTTTCAAAGGATTGTATGACCCCTATACTACCTTGTTTTGACCACCTGTCAGGTTCCTGTAACCCCTCTGTTTCTCCCATTTGGAAGCCCTCTACCCCTGAGCTATAAAGCCTTGTCTTCCTTGCATCCAAGGTTGACCTCTGGAACTCTGCCTTAGGGGGAAACAGCCTGTGTATATGAATTTTAAAAAACTTGCTTTAATTGATTGCTTGCTTTAATTAATATGGCCATGATGATTTGGATAGGTCCTCCCATCTTTGGGACTAACACCACCAAGGTCCAGCTATCAAAATACCTTATTTGGCTGCACCGACCGAGATGTCCAATCAGGACTGACCAGCATGTCCTATCACAGATTTCCCCTTTCTCCCTTTAAAAATCACTCCTGCAGAGACACCTGCTGCTGCTGCCTCTGCCCAATTCAGCGTCGCCCACCCAGTCTCTCTCTATTTCCTGCTTGCCAAAGGACCTCTTTGTGCTGGAAATCGGTGTGTGGACGTGGTCTGATCCTGATTGGGGTGGGGGGGATCCTGAAGGGAGCACCGTGAAGTGTGCTAATCCCCTCAGAAACAGAGACAAGAGAAAGATGGATAGAGGGAGATAGACATAGCTAGAAAGACAGACAGACAGAGGGTAGAGCACTCCGGGGAGCTGGATGCAAAGCTCAGCAGAGAAACACTTGCCTAGAGAGGCAGGTTTGATCTCTGGCATCATGGTGTGTGTGTGTATGTGTGTGTGTGTGTGTGTGTGTGTGTGTGTGTGTGAGAGAGAGAGAGAGAGAGAGAGAGAGAGAGAGAGAGAGAGAGAGAGAGAGAGAGGAGCTGAAAGTTTTGCTCTTGAAGGAACTCACTCAGTGTTTTCTTTCTGAGCTGTGGAGTCTGGGGCCATGACAGGGTGATGAAATGGCAGCCATGCTGTCCTCAGTGTGGAATATCCCTCACAGAACACCTGCAGATGTGATGTGATGCAGGGCTTCCTCCTCTGCACTCATCTTAGAAGCCTGGGCTCCTGGGCCTGGGGAGGCTCAAAATCAGTAAAGGTCTTGCCACACAAGTAACCAAAGACCAGGGTTCAATTCCAGCATCCACAGAAGAAATGGCAACATGTGTCTGTAATCCCAGCACTGGGAAGGCAGAGACAGGAGGATTCCTGGGGCCCAGTGGCCACCTTCCTGGTAAATCATTGAGCTTGGGTCCAGTGATCGTCTGGAAAAGCTTGGTTGTGCAGGCCTTTAGTCCCAGCCAGAGGCAGGTGGGTCTCTGAGTTCAGGGCCAGCCTTTTCTATATAGTGAGTTCCAGGACAGCCAAGTGCTGCAATAATATGAAGTAGATTTCAGCTGATTATGACAAAGTTAATACCTAGAAGAAGCCAAGGGCCTTCCAGAGGTCAAGCTGAGGCTAAAAGAGCCTTGGTGATATTTGGCTTTTGATTATCAGCTGTTTCCTGCTATGAGTTCCTTGTGTGTTATTGTAGCTTTTCCATCATTTACTGGGCACCATTTCCCCTCTACTAAAGAATATTTAGATAACCTCGTGCACTGACAGCTATGCACAGCCAGAACCCCAGTTCAAGCCTCCCTGTAATTTCTGTCATTAGCAGCATCCGGCCAGGACCATCCCTGGATGGAAGAAAGTTTCTTATCAGAGATACCTCTGTACTAAGAACAGGCTTAAGCATCCAGACTATCTGCCTGAGAAGGCTTGTGGATGTGCTAATTAAGCTTAACTTTCTCCCTTCTAAAGTCTTACCTCTAGTTTTAGATCTACCTCTAACTATTAACTCAGAACTAAAGGGTTTCTACTTACAGGTACATCAAGCTGACTCAGGCTGACCAATCACTGATTCACTCCCCAGCCCTGGCAGAAAGCAGCAGCCAAGATAGCTCGGACAGATAAGGGGCAAAGGAAAACAAGGCAGTTTTATTTTCACTCATCACTGATGACTCCTGACACTTTAACTAACCACTTCTAAGGATATAGTTAAGCACCTAAAATCCCCTTTACTCCTGACACTTTAACTAACTACTTCTATGGATATAGTTAAGCACCTAAAATCCCCTTTGCTCATATATCAACCGAATTTAGCCCTCAGTTGATTTTATTCCCCGTTAGTCACTTCCTTTTTGGGTTGCACATGAAGGCTGGCAATTACTGGTCCTTTGTGTGGATCTTATTGCCCCTCCTTTTACCCTGAGGGAATTCAAGCCTGGTGGCCTTGCTTAACCAGAGCATTGCTACTGCATGGGTATATAACTATAAACCTCAGAGAGTTGGGAGGACAAGAAGGAGAAGAGACAAGAGAACAAAAGAACTAGATGGGTAAGAACTGGAGAGGAATGGACTAGATGGGGAAGAACTAGACTGAAGGGCTAAAAGAGAGTACCAAAGGGACAAGATGGAAGATGAGGAAGAGACAGATGGGGAAGAACAAGATCAGAGAGAAGGAGATGGGAGAGGAGCTGAGATAGAAAAGAACCAGATGGATGAGAACCTAGATGGGGCAGAGCTAAAATGAGAGAATTAAGATAGAACTTAGAGGGGACAGTAGATAAAGGTAGAGAGAAATCAGGCAAGAAAAGAGCTAGGCATGAGAGCAGAATAGAAGCTGTGTAGAGAGAGAATTGACACAGAATAATGAAATGTATGGACTAAGGAGTTTCATGTATATAGATTCATTTCCTATCATCAAAGATTAAATTATCAGCTGGTTGTAGATTCTTCCCAGAACCTGGGAGAGGACTGGATCCCCATATTCCCATTAAGCCAGGATTACATAGGAAGACCCTGTCTCAAACAAACAAAACAAAGTAATTCTGGAAAACCAAGGTGACTGGAGCACAGGCTAGTGGCTAGAAATGCTACAGCTCCGTCCACCGCAGGAGCCAAATCCCAGGACCCACACTCCAGCCACCTGTAATACAACTCCAAGGAATGCCCTCTTGTAGACTCTCGGGCCCCTGAGCACACATGCACAAACCCACACTAACATGCACAAACCCACACAAACATGCACAAACCCACACACATGCACAAACACACACAAACATGCACAAACACACACGAACATGCACAGAATTTAAAATAAAAACAAAACTGAACCAAGGTGGGAAGCAATAGAGGATGACACCCAACACTGACCTGTAGCTGTTCGTGGACCTACACCATAACCCTAACACATGAACACATGCGCACACATTCGCACACACCTACACATACATAAGCATGTGCACACACGTGTACCATGCACATGCCACGCACGCACGCAGGCACACACACATGAACACATGCATGCAAACACACACACACCCTAAGGCATTTTTCCTGGAAGCCTGTCGGGAAGGCGGGGCGGGACAGTGCGGGGTGCAGCCGGCAGGTGGCGCTGCGGGAGGCGCTTTTGCAGAAGGTCTGGCTGGGATGGAGCTCGCCAGGCTCTCAGCCTGCTTCCCGCGCTCGCCTGGAGTCCGCGGAGACGCCTTGCACCAGCTCTCCCGCGGCAGCCGCAGGAATGTGCCGATCGGTGGCACCTTGTCAACCGGGGCGCAGCCTGCAGGCATGCCTGGGAGGGTTGCGGAGGGAAGAGAGACCCCCACCCCCCGGGGGCAGGAGAAACAGAGGCCTCCTCCGCAGCCACCATCGTCGGACCCCCGCCTCCCCGATTCCCCGCCTCCCCGCCTCCCCGCCCTCCCCACCACGGCTGGCCGCACCCTGGAGCTGTGAGCCGCAGTAAGCTGGGGATTTTTTCACAGCGATGAGAACTGTAACCCAGAACCCCGGTTCTCAACCTGCGGGGCTCGATGCCTTTGGGGTCAAATGGCCCTTTCCTAAGGGTGGCACATCAGACATCCTGTGTATCAGATATTTACTAGTCATAAGAGCAGCAGAATTACAGTGATGAAGTAGCAACAAAATAATTTACGGTTTGGGGTCACCACAACGTGAGGACAACCCCGCAAGCCCCTCCTCCCTTTCTTTCTTTCTTTCTTTCTTTCTTTCTTTCTTTCTTTCTTTCTTTCTTTCTTTCTTTCTTTCTCTCTCTCTCTCTCTCTCTCTCTCTCTCTCTCTCTCTCTCTTTCTTTCTTTCTTTCTTTGTGTGTGTGTTTGTTTGTTTGTTTTGTTTTTGTTTTTTGTTTTTTTTTGGTTTTTCGAGACAGGGTTTCTCTGTGTAGCTTTGTGCCTTTCCTGGAACTCACTTGGTAGCCCAGGCTGGCCTCGAACTCACAGAGATCCGCCTGGCTCTGCCTCCCGAGTGCTGGGATTAAAGGCGTGCGCCACCACCGCCCGGCCCCTCCTCCCTTTCTTACACAACCTTTCTTAAGGATCAGGCCTCAAACGTTCCCCCAAAAGGTTATGTGTTAAAGATGGGTGGGCCAGCAAAAGGGTTCAGCAGGTAAAGGCGCCCACCACCAAGCCTGGCTTCCTGAGTTCGATCCCCAGGACCCACTTGGTGGGAGGAGAGAACCACACAGATGTTGGGGTGTGTGTGTGTGTGTGTGTGTGTGTGTGTGTGTGTGTGTGTGTGTGCGTTCACGCACCACCCGCACACATATGTAAATAAGATGGGTGTGGCTAGGCTATCGGAATGTAGTGACACATCTCCAACCTCAGCCCTCACGACACCGAGGCAGGAGGATGGGGAGTTTCTGGCCAGCCTGCATTCTTGGTACCTGACACGCAGTTTCCGAAATGGGGTCTGGGAGACGATTGGATCCCAGGGGCTCTGACCTCCTGCGATCTTAGCCATCGTCATCAGGGCTTAATGGACTGGGGATGGCAGAAACTAGGGAGGGCCTGGGTGGAAAAGTAGGTTATTAAGTGGGCGACACCCTTGAAGGGAACAGTCAGTCCCTAGTGTCTGCCCCCCTCCCTCTCTCCCCTCTCCCATCTGTCTCTCTCCCCTGTCTCGCCGTGCTTGATCTATCTCTTTCCTCCCCCCCCCCACCTCCCTCTCCTCCGTTCCTGACAACCGGCAGATGAGCAGCAGTTCCTAATCACCAGCTTGCATCCTGAGGTTCATTCCATCCTCCCAGGGCCAAAAGCCAGCAGCCATGGACCGCACCTCTCAGACCACAAGCCGAAACATACCTTCCCTCTTTTCGAGTTGACTCCTCGGGTGTTTTGTCACAGCAACAGAGACCTGACTAACACAACTCCTTGAGGTTTGTCAATCGACTTGTCCTCCTGACACTAGAGAAAACTTCAGCAGCAAAATCTCAGGAGCAGCTGCCCAGTGCGTCAGCCCATCGCTGGGAGATCTTCGGGACAGGTTGGTCATTCTTGGGTCGCACCAAACTTTCTTTTTTCTTTTTCTTCTTCTTCTTTTGTGGTTTTTTGTTTGTTTGTTTGTTTGTTTTTGTTGTTGGGTTTTTTTTTGTTTTGTTTTGTTTTGTTTTTTTGGTTTTGGATTTTCAAGACAGGATTTCTCCATGTAGCCTGGCTGTCCTGGAACTCACTCTGTAGCCCAGGCTGGCCTCAAACTCACAGAGATCCACCTGCCTCTGCCTCCTGAGTGCTGGGATTAAAGGTGTGCGCCACCACCCAACTCCACACTAAACTTCCTAAATGTTTAGTGTATTTTATCAAATATGTATTACATCTCAATTTTTTTTTTTTAGATCTCTATGTATCCCAAGCTGGCCTCATGATCCTCCTGCCTCAGCCTCCCAAGAGTTGAGATGACAATAAAAAAGCATGGTCTCTCATGCCCAGCTAAATACTTTCTTAAACACGTATTTTATGTGTAAGAGATAGCCTGGTGTGTGTGTGTGTGTGTGTGTGTGTGTGTGTGTGTGCGCCCACCAGGCTACCTGGCCTGTGATGTCTAGGGTTTCTCCTGTCTCCACCCGCCATGTCCCCACAGGAACGCTGGGATTACAGACGCCAACAGCACATATCCAATCCCATGCACACTTTCCCCACTGAGCTGACCCCCAGCCCACAGCACGGCATTTTCACAGGTCTGATGAGATGATTGTGAACATCAAACAAACCGACGTGTCCATCATGTGTAGGTTGGCTTTCCGCTGCTGTGACAAACTAACATAAGAGGAAGAAAATTCTCGTTCCGATCCTGGTCTCGGAAGTTTCTGTCCTTCGTGGACCGAAAGGTCAAGTTGCTGTGGGGGCCGCGGACGACAGGGACGGACGACAGGGACGGACGACAGGGACGGACGGACGATGACGCCAAGACACTCAGCACAGAGGCCGTGAAGGCGGCTCCTCCCGCCGTCCTCCAGAGACCTGAGACCACACACCCACCACACCTCTCCCTCACCAGCACCTCACACCACCACCTCACACCACCACCTCACACCTCACCCTACCACCTCACACCACCACCTCACACCCACCACCTCACACCACCACCTCACACCACCACCTCACACCACCACCTCACACCACCACCTCACACCACCACCTCACCACCTCACACCCACCATCTCACACCCAACACCTCACACCACCACCTCACACCCACCACCTCTCACCCACCACCTCACACCACCACCTCACACCCACCACCTCTCACCCACCACCTCACACCACCACCTCACACCCACCACCTCTCACCCACCACCTCTCACCCACCACCTCACACCACCACCTCACACCCACCACCTCACACCCACCACCTCACACCCACCACCTCACACCCACCACCTCACACCCACCACCTCACACCACCACCTCACACCACCACCTCACACCACTACCTCACAGCCACCACCTCACCACCTCACACCCACCACCTCTCACCCACCACCTCACACCACCACCTCACACCCACCACCTCTCACCCACCACCTCACACCACCACCTCACACCCACCACCTCTCACCCACCACCTCACACCACCACCTCACACCCACCACCTCTCACCCACCACCTCTCACCCACCACCTCACACCACCACCTCACACCCACCACCTCACACCCACCACCTCACACCCACCCCACCACCTCACACCCACCCCACCACCTCACACCCACCCCACCACCTCACACCTACCACCTCACACCCACCACCTCACACCCACCACCTCACACCCACCACCTCACACCCACCACCTCACACCACCACCTCACACCACCACCTCACACCCACCACCTCACACCCACCACCTCACACCCACCACCTCACACCCACCCCACCACCTCACACCCACCCCACCACCTCACACCCACCCCCTCACACCCACCCCACCACCTCACACCCACCACCTCACCTCACACCTGCCACCTCACACCCACCACCTCACACCCACCACCTCACACCCACCACCTCACACCACCACCTCACACCACCACCTCACACCCACCACCTCACACCCACCACCTCACACCCACCACCTCACACCACCACCTCACACCACCACCTCACACCCACCACCTCACACCCACCACCTCACACCACCACCTCACACCACCACCTCACACCCACCACCTCACACCACCACCTCACACCACCACCTCACACCCACCACCTCACACCACCACCTCACACCCACCACCTCACACCCACCACCTCTCACCCACCACCTCACACCCACCACCTCACACCACCACCTCACACCACCACCTCACACCCACCACCTCACCACCTCACACCCACCACCTCACACCCACCACCTCACACCACCTCACACCACCACCTCACACCCACCACCTCACACCACCACCTCACACCCACCACCTCACACCCACCCCACCACCTCACACCCACCACCTCACCACCACCACCTCACACCACCCACTCACACCCACCACCTCACACCACCACCTCACACCCACCACCTCACACCCACCACCTCACACCACCACCTCACACCCACCACCTCACACCCACCACCTCACACCCACCCCACCACCTCACACCACCACCTCACACCCACCACCTCACACCCACCACCTCACACCCACCACCTCACACCCACCCCACCACCTCACACCCACCACCTCACACCACCACCTCACACCCACCACCTCACACCCACCACCTCACACCCACCACCTCACACCACCTCACATCCACCACCTCACACCCACCACCTCACACCACCACCTCACACCCACCACCTCACACCCACCACCTCACACCCACCCCACCACCTCACACCACCCCCTCATACCACCACCTCACACCCACCACCTCACACCCACCACCTCACACCCACCACCTCACACCACCACCTCACACCCACCACCTCACACCCACCACCTCACACCCACCACCTCACACCCACCACCTCACACCACCACCTCACACCCACCACCTCACACCACCACCTCACACCACCACCTCACACCCACCACCTCACACCCACCACCTCACACCACCACCTCACACCCACCACCTCACACCACCACCTCACACCCACCACCTCACACCCACCACCTCACACCCACCACCTCACACCCACCACCTCACACCCACCACATCACCTCACACCCACCACCTCACACCCACCACCTCACACCCACCCCACCACCTCACACCACCCCCTCACACCCACCACCTCACACCCACCACTTCACACCCACCACCTCACACCCACCACCTCACACCACCACCTCACACCACCACCTCACACCACCACCTCACACCACCACCTCACACCCACCACCTCACACCCACCACCTCACCACCTCACACCCACCACCTCACACCCACCACCTCACACCCACCACCTCACACCCAACACCTCACCACCTCACACCCACCATCTCACACCCAACACCTCACACCTACCCCACCACCTCACACCCACCACCTCTCACCCACCACCTCACACCCACCACCTCACCTCACACCCGCCACCTCACACCACCACCTCACACCCACCACCTCACACCACCACCTCACACCCACCACCTCACACCACCACCTCACACCACCACCTCACACCACCACCTCACACCCACCACCTCACCTCACACCCGCCACCTCACACCCACCACCTCACACCCACCACCTCACACCACCACCTCACACCACCACCTCACACCACCACCTCACACCACCACCTCACACCCACCACCTCACCACCCACAGCCCACACTCTCACCCATTCCCCACCCCCTTACACACACACACACACACCACCTCACCCACAGCCCCCACCGTTTCCTTTTCCCTTGTTAATTAAATTGTTTCTTTCACAATTCCACACGTGTGCACAAAGCATTCTGATTCTCACCCCACCTTCTCCAGCTCCCGTCCACTCGGTGATCACTCCCCACTCCTCCTACAGAGCCCTTTCCCACATTCCTACTCTTTTGTCTTGTTTTGTGACCCATGAGCTTAACCAGGACCTGGAGTTGGGTTGATTTGTTTTTGTCTTTTTCAACCTTTACTCTTTGGGGGTCCCACCATCCAGCTCCCAAATAAATACACGGAGACTTATTCTCACTTGAATGCCTGGCCTTAGCTTGGCTTGTTTCTAACCAGCTTTTCTTAACTTAAAGAATCCTGTCTACCTTTTGCCTCTGGGTTTTTTTATCTTTCTCTATTCTAAACCATCCTTTCCTTGTTACTCCGTGGCTGGCTGGGTGGCTGGGTGGCTGGGTGGCTGGGTGGCTGGGTGGCTGGCTCCTAGCATCCTCTCTCCTCCTTTTTTCATGTTCCTCCTCTCTCTTTCTCTCCTTCTATTTATTCCCTCTGCCTGGCAGCCCTGCCTATCCCTCTCCTGCCCTGCTATTGACCATTCAGCTCTTCATTAGACCAATTAGGTGTTTTAAACAGTCAAAGTAACACAGCTTTGCAGAGTTAAACTAATGCGATATAAAAGAATGCAACACATCTTTGCATCATTAACAAATACTCTACAGCATAAAAGAATGTGACACATCTTTAGTATTCCACAACAAGGATTACCTGTGTGATCGCCTGGAGCTGTCCATCCGTACCTGCTGGGCTCACTATAGTGGTGCACAAGCAGAGACAGTGCCTGCCCCTCCCCCAGAACCCATCATAAGCCAGTTATTTACTGGGGAGGGGCACGGCCCTGTGGGCCCCTCCTCATCCATGCCTGTGGACAGATCTAGTCTCACAGGCTGAAGCTGCTGTGAGTTCCTGCCTCCCAGATGGCATTTCGCAGCCCTGCTCCCTATCTTCTGGCTCTTATATAGGCCCCGCCCCCTTCTAGGATGTTCCCTGACCACAAAGGGTGGTGTAAGTATGTGCCTTGTTTAGGGCAGGGCACTGGACCATCCCTTATTCTCAGCATCTTGCACAGCCATGAGTCTCTGCATTCACCTCTGTTCCCTGCAGAGATGGGATGCTGGCCTTTGTGGATACAAACAGAAATTTAGAAGGTGGTTAGACAGTGTGACAAACAGCAGTCTTCAGCTCCCCGAGGGTGCCAGACCTCTTCAGGCAGGGCTTTGGGACTGGGTGTTTATCGCAGTAGGTGTGGGTTCCCCCCAACGGAGCAAGCACAAAAGCAGCTAGGGAGCAACTGGTTACCCCCATAACAGCCATGCCAGCAGCCACATCTTTCCATTTCTGTGAGCTCCTCTATTCAATATCAATCTTGTATACTTTTCCTGTATGAAACAGGAAATATTTGATACTAAAAATGTACTTACATAACGTTACTATGTTATGACGGGTGGTTATGGTTTTGCATTTACGGTTCTATTTTTTAGAGATTTACTTTATTATTACTTATGTATGTGTCTATGGATGTGTGTGGGGGGGTGATACATGCATGCAGTAGCCGAAGAGGCCAGAAGAGGGCACTGGATCCCCTGGAGCTGGAATTACAGGTGGTGGGGAGCCTGAAGTGGGTGCTGGGAATTGAACTCCAGTCCTCTGCGAGAGCAGTCCTGTGCTTAACCACTGAGCCATCTTCCCAGCCCCCAATTTAATTTTTCTAATTTAATTTTTAATTGAATATCATTCTTGGCAAGCCCATTCTTCTATCCTATGTATTATGGTCATATCTACCTCCTTTGCTTGCCCACCCCATTCTCCCCAACTATCATCCAATTTCTATTGTAGGGCAAAGGTGCAGAGCCCTGATTATGAAGTGCAGCGTATCTATCATATAAATGTCTTCACCATGTGAGCGGCAGGTGTCTGCTCCCACTAATGTGCTTATATTTTACCATTGAAAGTCACAGTACCATGATGTCTGCAGATGAGAGCTCAGCATTATCAACATTCAGGTCCTTTTCTCTGATGGGATCATTTTTTCACTAACAGTTGACAACTGACACAATCACAAAGACCTTTTAAAGAAAGCAGGTCTGGGAACCCACACCCAGTAGCTCTGATGGTGGCCTCCACATGGGCATGAGGCCAGGGGATTGGTGGCCTCTGTGTAGGGATGGAGTCGGAGGATGGCAGCCTCTGTGTGGGGATGGGGTCGGGGATGGCAGCCCCTGTGTGGGGATGGGGTCGGGGATGGCAGCCCCTGTGTGGGGATGGGGTCGGGGATGGCAGCCCCTGTGTGGGGATGGGGTCGGGGATGGCAGCCCCTGTGTGGGGATGGGGTCGGGGATGGCAGCCCCTGTGTGGGGATGGGGTCGGGGATGGCAGCCCCTGTGTGGGGATGGGGTCGGGGATGGCAGCTTCCGTGTGAGCATGTGAGCGTGGGAAGGTCCCTGTGCTCAGTCACTGTCCTGCCTTTACTCCTCTTGTGAAGCAGGCTCTGTGGGCTCACCCTGCCAGATGACGCACAGGGAGAAAAGGTTTATTTTATCTCACAATTCCTCATCACCATCTGGGGTAGTTTAGATGAGAATGTCCCCATAGGCTGATTACTTATAATTCCACATTACTGTCTGTGGTGGTTTAGATAGAATATCTTCCATACACTGATTATTTACAATTCCACATTACTGTCTGTGGTGGTTGTTTACATGAGAATATCCCCACAGATGTATGCGTTTGAACACCTGGTCCCTAGTTTGGGAAGGCTATGGCATTTTGTCTTAGTGACTTTTCTATTGCCATGACAAAACACCATTTCCACGGCAATCTGTAAAAGAAAGCATTTAATTTGGGGCTCACGGTTCAAAAGAATGAGTCCATGACCACCATGGTGGGGAGCATGACGGCACACAGGCAGGCACTGGAGCAGCAGCTGAGAGCTCACATCTGATCCACAAGCTTGAGGCAGACAGAACTAACTGGGAATGGCAGGGCCTCTTGAACCTCAAAGCCCACCCCCAGGGACACACCTCCTCCACCTAGGCCACACCTCCTAATCCTCCCAACTCCACCCACTGGGGACCACCCACTGTGGACCTGGGAGGACCATTCTCATTCAAATGTCCACAATACTTTAGGAGGTGAAGACTTGCAGAAGGAAAAAAACGTCATAGGGTTGGGCATGAGGGTTCACAACCTCACCCGCTTCCTGCTCTACCTGCTTCCTGTGGATGGGTGACCCATCAGCTTCCTGCCACACCCACCTGCTGCCATGGGGAAGAGTTTTGCTTTTGTCTTTCAGGAAAATGAAGGCATCCAGCTAAGGAATCTGAAGACCACTGGATAAATGAGACATCTGAAGAAAACGGCCAAATCGTCCAGAAAAAAAAATGTCTCACAAAAAAGATTTCCTGCAGTGAACCATGGTCATACCTAACAGCAACTCTGAAGTCTCCAAAAAGATGATGGGGCCCCACAATGATGATTCCATCAGGACGATGATAATACCACTAAGATGAAAAACACCACCCAAAGATCCGTTTTGGACTACAAACTGCTCAGAACAATTTCAAGATCACTAGCTGAGATGATCCAGCCTCACAGACAAGCCCTAAGCCCTGCACTTTCCCATTATGCAGAGACTGGACAAATGATACAGCTAACTCTCCCAGGACTTGACAATTAACTCCCAAATTTTTCTTTTCAGGATCCCCTAAAGATGCCATTGTTGTGCCCAGATCGTGACCCCCAGAGAGACCACCAAAGACGAGCATGCCGGAATGCAAAAGCAAGGTTTAATTCTGGATATCCAAAAGCAATACAAGCCTAGGCAGGGACTTCGTCCAATACATCCAACACAGTGGAGGCTGGAGGAAGCGCCCACCTGTCTGCAAGCTCAGTTTTTAAAGGGAAAAGTCACAAGGTTACATCATTTAGGGGTGCTAGTACAGGTACAATTCTGATTGGCTCGCTTCTAGGAACTTCTAGAAATTACTTCTAAGGGAGTGGTTGCCCGCCACCATTTCTCATTGGCTGCCCTCAGGTGGGGGCATTTCTGTGGTCAGTTACCCTGGAAACCAGGGAGAGGACATTCCATAGTCTGGCAGGCATTACCTTGTGACTATCTTGTGACTCTGTACTTTTACACTTCCTGGTTTCTGGAATCTGAACTGACTGGTTTCAGTAACTAATGGCCTATTCCTAAAAGGAGAAATCTTTGGGTGAAAGCATTTTGGTCTTATTTCTAAGATGGCTCATTTTGGTCTCACACCATCACCCCCCAGACAGCAGGAAGTAATTTTAAGAAGATGTCACCCATATTCCCAAGAGGTGGGATGGGTGGTTTTTGATTCATTCCGTGGGTTTTGGATAATTGTCATTGTTTAGGATGGTTGGTTACAAGTTGTTATTGTTAATAGTCAGGAAAAAGGAGATTAGATTTAGGATTCTTGTTGGAAAAAAAAGAGGATATAGATATAAGATAAAAGGTAGATTATTGAATCTACTCTGAAAAGAAAAAAGGAGATAATAGATATGATAAGATAAAAAGGTAGATTATTGAATCTACTTTTTAAAAGGCAACTACTAGTTTTAAATATTTTACATTGGATTGGATTTTTTATATTGTATACAATTTATGTATATTGATACAAATTTGAGATTGATTTTGTTAGAAAATACTGTATATATATTTCTAATCTTGTTCAAGGTATTATAAATATAGCTCATTTAACGATGTAATGCAATTTTCTAGTCTTTGAAAGTTATTATTACCAACTAATTAGGATATAAGAAATGCAAGTTAATAGTCATTACAATCAAACTTGTAGTCGTATTAGGTATGTTTTCAAGGTTAAACAGAAATATACTTTAGATAGACAGGTCATCTTCAAACACTTCAGAGATCTACAGAATATGGCATTTAAGATGTTTTAATAACATTGATTTTTTTTTCTTTTTTTCATGACAATGAGACATGTCTGCTCCTGGCAGCACCAATCTACTTCAGAGAAGATGATGGACACTGAAGAAACTCCTTATGGAGTTTACTTTCACTGTGGCAATAGTTAGCCACTGGGCAAGAAAATGCCCTTGACTCAACTGCTAACGGTTTGCTGTCCAAGATGGACAAGCAGGACAGAAAAGAAAGGACTGCAGATCCTTGACAAGACAAGGTAGGAAATGCTCTTTAGAAAATTCTGTTTCACAAATGAGTCTGTCAGATATGCTAGGCCTGTAGGCTGAAGATGGATGCCCCAATGTTGCAGAGGAACCTTGGGTGACTGTCCAGGCAGCCAGCTGTTTCTGTCATTTCTCACATTGTTTGGAAGTCACTTGTTTGCACTTCTTGCTTACTCAGTTAATGTTATTTCCTTCTCGGGTCTCTGAGGGAGTTGAAGATTAGACAGTTATAGTTTTCCTTGTTAACAAATTCAGAAAAGAAACTCACTAAAGAGGTGTAAAGTGTATATGTTTGAAAGACATCAAAAGATAGTTTTTGGTTGGTAATACAAGTTAGGATAGACGGTGAATTAGACATAGTCCTTTGGATTCACAAAGATGGAATAGATAATGGAGTATTTTCTCTGAATTTGTCAAATGCAAATGGACTGGACATTGTCGATGTATTTATTGACTGTATATATTGTATATAGTTATTGTACTTATTGTATATAGTTTTTCTTATATTAGTTATAACCTTTTTATTATTTTAGACAAAAAAGGGAAATGTGGTGGTATATTGTGTACCCCAATAAACTTACCTGGGGATCAAAGGACAGAGCCATCCACTAAATTAGACGTAGAGGTCAGGCAGTGGTGGCACACACCTTTAATCCTATCTCTAAGTATCCATCTGGATCTCTGTGAGTTCAAGGCCACACTGGGCTACATGAGAGAAACAGAACCAGGCAGTGGTGACACGCACCTTTAATCCCAGAAAGTGATATGGCAGGACACAGAAAGGTATATAAGGCATGAGGAAACAGGAACTTGCTCTCTTGAGGCTGAGGATTTTGTAGAGGTAAGAATTAGTGGCTGACTGTTCTGCTTCTCTGATCTTTCAGCTTTCCCCCTGATATCTAGCTCTGGGATTTTACTATAAGACCTTTTAAGATTCGCGTTACATCACTCACTATTGATGAACCAAGATAATCAAAGGCATCTATCTCTGTAAGTTTGAAATACGGTTTACACCATGGGCTTTCAGTGCATTCTGAGCTCCCAGGAGAGGGAGACTGGAGATGATTCAGTAGCTGAAGGTGCCGGCCAGGCAAAAAGCCGACTCCAGGTCCTGAAGAGTCATCCTGTGCTTCTGCTTCTCTAGAGCCGTCTGGTACCAAATCTGTATTAGTCAGGGTTCTCTAGAGTCACCACACTCACCATCCCACACTCACCATCCCACACTCACCATCCCACACTCACCCCATCCCACACTCACCCCATCCCACACTCACCCCATCCCACACTCACCCCATCCCACACTCACCATCCCACACTCACCCCATCCCACACTCACTCACCATCCCACACTCACCATCCCACACTCACCCCATCACCAACTCACCCCATCCCACACTCACCCCATCCCACACTCACCATCCCACACTCACCCCATCACCAACTCACCCCATCACCACACTCACCACCCCACACTCACCCCATCCCACACTCACCATCCCATACTCACCCCATCCCACACTCACCATCCCACACTCACCATCCCACACTCACCATCCCACACTTACCATCCCACATTCACCACTCACACTCACCATCCCACACTCACCCCATCCCACACTCACCCCATCCCACACTCACCATCCCACACTCACCATCCCACACTCACCCCATCCCACGCTCACCATCCCCACACTCACCCCATCCCACACTCACTCCATCCCACACTCACCCCATCCCACACTCACCATCCCACACTCACCCCATCCCACACTCACCATCCCACACTCACCATCCCACACTCACCATCCCATGCTCACCATCCCACACTCACCATCCCACACTCACCATCCCACACTCACCCCATCCCACACTCACCATCCCACACTCACCATCCCACACTCACCATCCCACGCTCACCATCCCACACTCACCATCCCACACTCACCCCATCCCACACTCACCATCCCACACTCACCCCATCCCACACTCACCCCATCCCACACTCACCATCCCACACTCACCTGTCATCACCTTCATCCTTTACCCCACACCCCCTCTCACATTTTAACAGGAGACATGTTTAATATCACACTGTGAAGACTCTTCTGTAGTTTTTATTTGATGGAAATGAAAAATACCTTTCATCTGTAATTTACGGTGCTTTGAACTCACCGAATAGACTCTACCATGTCGTTGGTCTTTCTCTGTCCCACCTTCCAGCTCCCAAATAGCCACGCAGAGACTTATTAATTATGAAAGCTCGGCCAATAGCTTAGGCTTGTTTCTAAGCGGCTCTTATAACTTATATTAACCATGTCTATTAACTTATGTGCTGCCACATGGCTCATGACTTGTTACTTCATCTCCTACATCTCATGCTTCCTCTGTATCTCCTTGCGACTACGCCCTCTTCTTCCCAGCATTCTCTCTGCCTTGAAAATCCTGACTAGCTATTGGCTGTTTAGCTGTTAAACCAATCATAGTGACGCATCTTCACACACTGTGATTCTCCTACCTCTGCCTCCTTCAGCAAATCCTACCAGTGTGCGCCACCACAACCGGCATAAAAGTAGTTCCTTTTATTTTTTAATTTTTTTTTTTTAGACAGGGTTTCTCTAGTAGTTTGGAGCCTGTCCTGGATCTCACTCTGTAGACCAGGCTGGCCTTGAACTCACAGAGATCTGCCTGCCTCTGCCTCCCGAGTGCTGGGACTAAAGGCGTGCGCCACCACTGCCTGGCATCTTCACACATTGTAAAGGAATGTTCTACAGCACTACTATCAGCTTAGTGGAGGACCACAAGGCTCACCCACCACCAAGTAGCACCACAGAGCAGCACCACAGGGCAGAGCACAGAGCAACACCACAGAGCAGCACCACAGAGCAGCACCACAGAGGAGAACCACAGAGGGGCACCACAGAGCAGCACCACAGAGCGGCACCACAGAACGGCACCACAGAGGGGCACCACAGAGGAGCACCACAGAGGAGAACCACAGAGGAGAACCACAGAAGAGAACCACAGAGGAGAACCAGAGAGGGGCACCACAAAGGAGCACTACAGAGGGACACCACAAAGGAGCACTACAGAGGGACACCACAGAGGGGCACCACAGAGGAGCACCACAGAGGGGCACCACAGAGGAGAACCACAGAGGAGAACCACAGAGGAGCACCATAGAGCGGCACCACAGAGCGGCACCACAGAGGAGAACCACAGAGGAGAACCACAGAGGAGAACCACAGAGGAGCACCACAGAGGAGAACCACAGAGAAGAACCACAGAGCGGCACCACAGAGGAGCACCACAGGGGAGAACCACAGAGGAGCACCATAGAGCGGCACCACAGAGCGGCACCACAGAGGAGCACCACAGAGGAGAACCACAGAGCGGCACCACAGAGAAGAACCACAGAGGAGCACCACAGAGGGGCACCACAGAGGAGAACCACAGAGGAGCACCACAGAGGGGCACCACAGAGGAGAACCACAGAAGAGAACCACAGAGGGGCACCACAGAGGAGAACCACAGAGGAGCACCACAGAGGAGAACCACAGAGGGGCACCACAGAGGAGAACCACAGAGCAGCACCACAGAGCGGCACCACAGAGGGGCACCACAGAGGAGAACCACAGAGGAGCACCACAGAGGAGAACCACAGAGGGGCACCACAGAGGAGCACCACAGAGGGGCACCACAGAGGAGAACCACAGAGGGGCACCACAGAGGGGCACCACAGAGGAGCACCACAGAGGAGCACCACAGAGGAGAACCACAGAGGGGCACCACAGAGGAAAACCACAGACGGGCACCACAGAGGAGAACCACAGAGGGGCACCACAGAGGAGAACCACAGAGGAGAACCACAGAGCGGCACCACAGACCGGCACCACAGAGGAGCACCACAGAGGAGCACCACAGAGGAGCACCACAGAGGGGCACCACAGAGGAGAACCACAGAGGGGCACCACAGAGGAGAACCACAGAGGAGAACCACAGAGGGGCACCACAGAGAACCACAGAGGAGAACCACAGGGGAGCACCACAGAGGAGAACCACAGAGGAACACCACAGAGCAGCACCACAGAGGAGCACCACAGAGGAGCACCACAGAGGAGAACCACAGAGCAGCACCACAGAGGAGAACCACAGAGGGGCACCACAGAGGAGCACCACAGAGGAGAACCACAGAGGGGCACCACAGAGGGGCACCACAGAGGAGCACCACAGAGGAGAACCACAGAGCAGCACCACAGAGGAGCACCACAGAGGAGCACCACAGAGGGGCACCACAGAGGAGAACCACAGAGGGGCACCACAGAGGGGCACCACAGAGGAGCACCACAGAGGAGAACCACAGAGCAGCACCACAGAGGAGCACCACAGAGGAGCACCACAGAGGGGCACCACAGAGGAGAACCACAGAGGGGCACCACAGAGGGGCACCACAGAGGAGCACCACAGAGGAGAACCACAGAGCAGCACCACAGAGGAGAACCACAGAGCAGCACCACAGAGGAGAACCACAGGGGAGCACCACAGAGGAGCACCACAGAGCGGCACCACAGAGGAGAACCACAGAGGAGCACCACAGAGGGGCACCACAGAGGAGAACCACAGAGGAGCACCACAGAGGGGCACCACAGAGGAGAACCACAGAGGAGAACCACAGGGGAGAACCACAGAGGAGAACCACAGAGGAGCACCACAGGGGAGAACCACAGAGGAGAACCACAGAGGAGCACCACAGGGGAGAACCACAGAGGAGAACCACAGAGGGGCACCACAGAGGAGCACCACAGAGGAGCACCACAGAGGAGAACCACAGAGGAGAACCACAGAGCAGCACCACAGAGGAGAACCACACAGGAGAACCACAGAGCGGCACCACAGAGCGGCACCACAGAGGAGCACCACAGAGGAGAACCACAGAGGAGAACCACAGAGCAGCACCACAGAGGAGAACCACAGAGGAGCACCACAGAGCGGCACCACAGAGGAGAACCACAGAGCGGCACCACAGACCGGCACCACAGAGGGGCACCACAGAGGAGAACCACAGAGGAGAACCACAGAGGGGCACCACAGACTGGCACCACAGAGGGGCACCACAGAGGGGCACCACAGAGGAGAAACACAGAGGAGAACCACAGAGGAGCACCACAAAGGGGCACCACAGAACGGCACCACAGAGGAGAACCACAGAGAAGCACCACAGAGGAGAACCACAGAGGAGCACCACAGAGGGGCACCACAGAGGAGCACCACAGAGGAGAACCACAGAGGAGAACCACAGAGGAGCACCACAGAGGAGCACCACAGAGGAGCACCACAGAGGAGCACCACAGAGGGGCACCACAGAGGAGCACCACAGAGGAGAACCACAGAGGGGCATCACGGAGGAGAACCACAGGGGAGAACCACAGAGGGGCACCACAGAGGAGAACCACAGAGGAGCACCACAGAGGAGCACCACAGAGGAGCACCACAGAGGGGCACCACAGAGGGGCACCACAGAGGAGAACCACAGAGGAGCACCACAGAGGGGCACCACAGAACAGCACCACAGAGGAGCACCACAGAGGAGCACCACAGAGGAGCACCACAGAACGGCACCACAGAGGGGCACCACAGAGGAGCACCACAGAGGAGAACCACAGAGGAGAACCACAGAGGAGCACCACAGAGGAGCACCACAGAGGGGCACCACAGAGGAGCACCACAGAGGAGCACCACAGAGGAGCACCACAGAGGAGAACCACAGAGGAGCACCACAGAGGAGAACCACAGAGGAGCACCACAGAGGGGCACCACAGAGGAGCACCACAGAGGGGCACCACAGAGGAGCACCACAGAGGGGCACCACAGAGGAGCACCACAGAGGGGCACCACAGAGGAGCACCACAGAACGGCACCACAGAGGAGCACCAACAGAGGAGCACCACAGAGGAGCACCACAGAGGGGCACCACAGAGGAGAACCACAGAGGGGCACCACAGAGGGGCACCACAGAGGAGCACCACAGAGGAGCACCACAGAGGAGAACCACAGAACAGCACTACAGAGGAGAACCACAGAGGAGCACCACAGAGGAGAACCACAGAGGGGCACCACAGAGGAGAACCACAGAGGAGAACCACAGAGCAGCACCACAGAGGAGCACCACAGAGGAGCACCACAGAGGAGCACCACAGAGGAGCACCACAGAGGAGAACCACAGAGGAGAACCACAGAGGAGCACCACAGAGGAGAACCACAGAGGGGCACCACAGAGGAGCACCACAGAGGAGCACAGTTCATTATTTCATTTACCCTTTTGAATTTGAATGAGCCAGATTCCCAACAACAACCAAATGCATATGAAAATGTAATTCTGGGTGTGGTCAGCAGACGATGGCCCAATGGCAATTCAGCAATTACGTGATATGTCGATAGAAACATGAGGAGACTCATGGGGCTGGAGAGCTGGCTCAGTGGTAAGCGCACTCGCTGAGCCTGGGGAGGGCACAAGTTAAATGCCAAGCTCACTGCCACCATACTCCAGCTCCAGGGGATGGATGTCCTCTTAGCCCTCCTCAGACGCTGCACACATATGCACAAACCCACACGTGGGCAAACACTCACATACATGTAATTACATTGTTAAAAATAAAATAAATTACAAAATTCGCCAGAGTGATAGAAAACAATACAGTCAACGTGGCCCACCTTCATGGCTGGTGTAGAAACCAACAAGCTTTTTCTCTGGAGGAAAAGACTCAAAGTTCATGTGTTAACTCCGCACGCAGGACAGCAGCGTGAGAGCCCGCAAGTGCAGGGTCAGTTCCCTAACCCCGCGACCATTCGAATTTCCATCTTGAGAATATAAAATATTAGCTACAAATGTTCCAATAAAAGCCTGAATTAGAACAGGTAGAGAAAAGCAGAAATGGTCTGATGGTTCATGTCCCGATACTACAGAGATCACCATTGTGTGGTCACAAACATCCATCACCCTGAAACTCAACAGGTCACCCAAAGGGGTCGGGATGAGGAGGGGGTCTGGGTGGTGGGGTCTGTGTAGCTGCTTTTTGCCAGCGTGTCCCATGGCCTCTGCATCAGCTCCTGCCGCCAGGTTCCTGCTCTGCAGCCGAGGAATGGTAAGATGCAATAGACCTCTCTTCCCCGGGGCTGCTTTTGGTCACAGTATTAGTCACAGCAGCGGAGACCCTGATTTGACCAAAATACATTACGCACAGGCAAGGAGAAGGAACTTTGAGTCACCCCCTGTGAAGGGAAAGGTGAGGAAAAGGCTAAGCTTGAGCAAGAGGAACCTCGAGTCAACAGTTTCGATATTTGCTTGCCGCCTAGAAGTTTCCTGAGGAGCAAGCTGAAAGCAGCGGAGGCTGGCTGGAGGCCCTAGGCTTCCAGAAGGAAATGGACGTCTTCCTGTTCCCGTGGTCCTCTGAGCCAATCCTCTCCGCCCTACCTCGCCCCCTCACCTCCATGTCCCACCCCTGACCCTTCAGGATCCACAGGGGAACCCGGCTGTGGCTCAGAGGCTGCCGGTGGGGGAAGCCCTGCTCTTGGCACACGTCCCAGAAAAGGTTAAGTGGGCAACCCTGTGACTTCCCTGCCACTGCCATGGAATTCCAGAGGTGAATTTTTAATTTCTGTTCAGTTTGGCTCAGCCCAAGGTGTGGTGGACCAATCATGGAGGGCCTCTAAAAGGAGCTGTAAGCTCACCTCCCAGTTTGGAAACAAGACAGAAGATTCCCCAAGAACCAGAAAGCCTGCAGGGCTGGGGATGAAAGCCATGGCCTTGTATTACGTTAGGTAAGCGCCTAGACCGACCCTTATATCCTATAGAGACCCAATCCCTCACTGGGAGATTCTAGCAGGGTGGGGACAGCCTCCACTCCTGACCACATCCCCACCAGCTCTGGGGGGAGGATTCTAGGCGGGGCTCCACCCCTGACCACGCCCCCAGACCCTCACTAGGGATTCTAGGTGGGGCTCCACCCTGACCACGCCCCCAGGTCCTCACTGGGGATTCTAGGCGGGGCTCCACTCTGACCACGCCCCCAGACCCTCACTGGGGGATTCTAGGCGGGGCTCCACCCTGACCACGCCCCCAGCCCCTCACTGGGGATTCTAGGCGGGGCCCCACCCTGACCACGCCCCCAGCCCCTCACTGAGGATTCTAGGCGGGGCTCCACCCTGACCACGCCCCCAGCCCTTCACTGGGGAATTATAGACAGGGCTCCACCCCTGCCACCCCAGCCCTTCACTGGGGGATTCTAGGTGGAGGTGGGGGGGTGGGGGTGGGGAATGAGGGGGTCCTTACTCCTGAGCCATGCCCCAAGCCCAGTGAGGGACATGAGGTGTGGATGAATCATGAATGGATAACACTTGCCAACTATACACTAACCTAGCTTCCATCCTCAGGACTGCAAATAATAATAATAATAATAATAATGATGATGATAATGATAATGATAATAGATAAAAATAAATAAAGCACGATTTAACTCATTGGTACGTAGACTGTTTATGAAGTTCAAAGTCCTCCAGCTGTAGTTACCTGTGAATTTAATTTCCAGTGAGCTGGCTAGTTTATGTCAACTTAACACAAGTAGAGTGAGTTTAGAAGGGGGAACCTCAATTGAGAAAACGCCCCACCAGACCGGCCTGTGGGCAAGCCAATGATGCGGTTTTTCCGATAGACAGTCCATGTAGGAGGGTATAGAGACTCCACAGAGCCATTGCTCTTGGCTTGAATTCCTGAGTGTTAGCACCCAGGCTTTTGATTAAAGTCCGTGATTGTTACCTTTTGATTAAAGTCAGTGATTGTTACCTTTTGATTAAAGTCCATGATTGTTACCTTTTGATTAAAGTCAGTGATTGTTACCTTTTGATTAAAGTCCATGATTGTTACCTTTTGATTAAAGTCCATGATTGTTACCTTTTGATTAAAGACTCAGTGGTTGTTACCTTTTGATGAAAGTCGGTGATTGTTACCTTTTGATTAAAGTCGGTGACTGTTACCTTTTTATTGAAGTCAGTGGTTGTTACCTTTTGATTAAAGTCAGTGGTTGTTACCTTTTGATTAAAGTCGTGATTGTTACCTTTTGATTAAAGTCGTGATTGTTACCTTTTGATGAAAGTCAGTGGTTGTTACCTTTTGATTAAAGTCATGATTGTTACCTTTTGATGAAAGTCGGTGATTGTTACCTTTTGATTAAAGACTCGGTGGTTGTTACCTTTTGATGAAAGTCGGCGGTTGTTACCTTTTGATTAAAGACTCAGTGGTTGTTACCTTTTGATGAAAATCGTGATTGTTACCTTTTGATTAAAGTCAGTGATTGTTACCTTTTGATTAAAGTCAGTGACTGTTACCTTTTTATTGAAGTCAGTGATTCTTATCTGAGTCCTTCCTGAAGGATTCCAGAGCTTTTGCAAAACTTAGTAATGGGAGAACCTGGCAAACCAGGAGGTCTCCTGGCTGAGGATTGCTTAGGCAAAAGTCTCCTTCGAACAACTCCAGATAAAAGGTTTTGATTTGTGGAAATCACTTGCTAAAAGTGTAAACTGTGTAACATTTTTTTAAAAAGTCTTTTTGGGAAGCAACAGGCATTTGGTCCCTCAGAGGCTGCAGAGTGAAAATTCATCTTGGAGTGACCCTTTTTCTTCAATGGACCCTCACAAAACAGAACACTGACACTTGGTGCCCAAAATCTTGGAGAAAGGAGTGATCGGACACTCCAGGACTGAAGGTTAAAAGTGCACTCACGTGTGTGTGGACTCCAGGATTTGGCAGGGACATGGGGAATTTAAACTCCCCATCTCAGGAGCAACAACCTGTGCAATTGCTAAAATGCATGTTGGAAGAAAAAGCATTCACTGCACAGCTACAGCAAATATTAAAGATACAAACAAGATGGCTCCTGGGACAAGAACAAATCAAGGAAAAAGGAAACTTACCAACAGAAAAAGGGAAGTGCTTATGTTCATGTTCAGAAACTTACAGAGACGATAGAGCTAAAGCGATTTAAAGGAGCATATGGCATATGGGATGCATTTCCTATAGATAAGACAAGATTTAAATAACTGGGCTGTCTAGTTAGAATAGAGTTATTCCCAAAGGTTGGAAGAAATTAATGACAGCTGGAACTCAGAGCTTCCTGACTGCATGCTGCCTGTCAGCTCTGTTGGTCAAGGGCTGGCCAGCCTGGAGCAGCAAGACCTGAGTTCCAAAGAACAGCCAAGTGGGCGGGGCTCCAAGGCTGCAGCAGGAGCCAGCACAGCCAGCCTGGGGCTTAGAATTTTCATGTTTGCTTGTCTACTTGATTTTGGTTTAAATGTGTTTTGTTTTTCCCTCAGAGCAGGAACAATTCAATATTAAAGATCCCTTTGTAGGAATTTTTTTTCCTAATAGTGGGGAATGACTCAATATCATTGGTCCCTTCATGGGAGAAGAAATTAAAAACAAGTCCAACTTCTAGTACAAAACAGTCACAATCAGGGCATAAAGTACTAAGCCAATGCTGTTTAAATTTCCATAGACGCCAGGCAGTGGTGGCACACACCTTTGATCCCAGCACTTGGGAGGCAGAGGCAGGTGGATCTCTGTGAGTTTGAGGCCAGCCTGGGCTACAGAGTGAGTTCCAGGACAGTCAGGGCTACACAGAGAAATCCTGTCTCAAAAAACAAACAAACAAAAAATGTTCCCATAGATATTAGTCATTCATTATATGGAGGATGTTCTCTTCTCCTGATCGTCTGATTAATACTTGAATAAATGTTTAATTTTCCTAGTAAATGAACTAAGAGAACAAACCTCATGATTTTGAACTATATCCTTGGCTGTGCTCTTGACTCCTGAGTGTTTGGCTCTGCTCTTTAAGCTTCTTTCTGGAAACTCTCCGTTAATTCTATAAAAGTCTAACACCTAAAATAGAGCAGGTCATTAGCTTATTAAATAATGTGGCTGCTAAGACAATAGCTCATAGAAATGGTCTCTTACTGGTAAAGGGCCTACAAAAATTATTTTTCCACTAAATAAAATGCAGGTAAATTGTTTGTGCAACACCGTTAATAATCCACAGGTCACGTTAACACATTGCTTGGGATCTGTAAAAAAGGATCCTCCTTTTGAGATTTTATAAAAATATTCCATGAATATTGCCCAAGGTTGAAGGGTTCACAACACGCCCCCATGGTTGGGCGTGTTTGCACATGCCCAGCGGACACTTCCGCCTAGCCAGTTCCAGGTCAAGATAGCCATTTCCAGGTGTGACCAGGATCCGTGACTTCGCATGTTTACGTAAGTGCGCAACATGGCCATGTGATCTACACGCACACGTGGAGGAGTGACGTCAACCTGTGCACGCCCAGCCTTTAAAATCTGGCACCATGTTCCCAGTTCCTTCTTCTTCTCCACACACGTGTCTCTCCCACAGGCCTGTGCACTCTCTGTCCCTTTATCTTTAATAAAACTCTTATTAGCAGATTCTGTCTTGTTTCGTGACATTTCCTTGCAGGGTAAGAGCACAGTGCAGCCAATTAACTAACAAAAGTTACCTCTTAAAATCCTACAGAGATTGCTTTAATGCTTTTATAGATGGCTCTTGGAAAGGATAAAGAGAATGTTTACACATATTCCACATGTTCCACGAAAAAGATTGTACCCACTCTGGGTTATAACAGTTCAGAAGTCTAACTTTGTTGTAATCCATAAGCTTTTATTAGATGGTTCTCAGCCACTGAATATTTTAACTAACTGCTGTTTATTTAAATTTGGATGACAATTTATTGGCTGGACTAAGAAGAATCAGTCTTATGGTCGTAATGGATAGCTTTAGAATCCCAGTTTGCACATCCTCACCCCTAATGGGTGTCTTTAAGGAAAACACAAAGTATTGGAAACGTAATGCTGCCTTAGATATAACAATAGAAAACATCTTACATTATCTCCACAAACTCCTTGTTATAAAATAATCACTGGGGTGTATGGTCTTCTTCCCCCAGAAACAATGGGAATAATTTTGGGAAGAAGCAGTTTAATATCTCAAGGATTTATTACCCACCCAGGAATTACAGATGAATATTACAAAGGAGAAATTTAAATTATGGCTTATGTAAAAGGACTATGCAGATAGAAGCTCAATTATTATTACTCCCATATGTTAAAGGTAAAGCAGCTCCAATATTTAGGATAGGAGGGTTTGGAAAGTATTTTGGGAAACTGTTATTAATGATGAGAGAGCAAAGTTAAAATTACAAGAAATGTCATTGAGATAAAAAGTTTGATGAACACAGGAACTGAGGTGTCTATAATTTCTCAAGACTCTTGGAATCCCAACTGGCCTTTACAAGAAGTCCCCACTCAGTTTTTAGGCATTGGAACCTTACTCAGGTAAAACAGAGTGTGGAATGGATTAAATGTATAGATCCTGAAGGACAAGTAGAAATGTTAAAGCCTTATGTGTCTGATACAGACATGGATTTATGGGGGAGAGATTTGTTACAACAGCGGGGAGCTAAAATTAATATTCTTACAATTTCAGAAATGGCTTGTAAAATGATGTTTAAAATGGGATACATTCCTGGAAAAGGTATTGGAAGGAATTATCAGGGAAAACCACAGGCTACATAAGACAAGGACAGCAGCAGGACAAGGTAGGAATTGGCTACCCAGATTTGGAGTATGGGCCACTGCCAGAAGCCCAAATGCTCTGCCTTTAAAATGTCTAACTAATAAACCTGTATAGATGGAGCAGTGGCCTTTGACTAAAGAAAAATGACAGGCACTTGAACATCTAGTAAAAGAACAGTTATATGCTAAACACATCAAGGAAACTACTAGTCCTTGGAATTCTCCTGTGTTTATAATAAAAAGGAAATCTGGAAAATGGCAAATGTTAACCAATTTGAGAGCTATAAACAAAATAATTCAACCTATGGGATCTTTACATCCTGAAATTCCTTTACCTTCTTTGTTACCTAAAAACTGATCTGATATAGTTATTGATTTGCAAGATTATTTCTTCACTATCCCTTAACAAGAACAAGATGTAGCAAAATTTGCTTTTACAGTGCCTACTTATAATAATGCCCAGACTGTAAAGAGATATCAATGAAAAATCCTTCCTCAAGGAATGTTAAACAATCCTTTATGTCAATATTGTATATTGTATGCATCAACTACTGGAATTGGTTCATAAACAATTTCCTCAATCCATTATTAACCAATATATGGATAAAATTTTATTGGCTGCTGCTGCAAGTCACAAAAATATGAAGTAAGAATTCAGCTGACTATGGCAAAGGCATTATCTAGAAGAATCAAGGAATTCTTCTAGAGGAAGCCAAGTCTCAAGGAGTATTTGCTGTTATTTGGCTTTTAATGTATTAGCTGTTTTCTGCTATGAATATCATGTGAGCTCTCATGGCTTCCCCAAGAACTTCTAAACAGTATGGATTGATCATTCCTGGAGCATATACAATTAAGGTATTTGGATACAGTCACAGAGGCAAAGCTTCCTTCTGCTCCTTTTTAGCATTAGAATTAGATGTCTGCCTTCTGCAATGATCTCCTTTAGCAAGCATCCAAAGCCAGGGCCAGCTCCAGACAAAGCATCTATGGATGAGTGGCAGACAGAATAGCTGGTCAGACCATCTGCTAGTCTTCTGAATTAAGATAACACTAATATGGAGACACCGTCTAGGCTAGGCAGAGGTAACGTTCATAGCTTTGCTTCTTGTGCAAATTAATCTCAGACCTCCCTTTCTCTCACAGCCCCCAAATGGCACCTTAGAGCAGCCTACTTAGAACAAAAGGTTTTTTTTTTTTTTTTTTTTTTACATACCAGGTGCTTCAAGCTGTGACACAAGTCACCTAGCTATCAAGTACTCTCCACCTCTCACCAGAAATTGGTAACATAGAAGAAAAAGGCAGTTTTATTTCAGTGACTCATGGACTCTTTTACCTAACCTCTCCTAAGACTGTAGTTTGAGCACATTTATGATAAACTCATAACGTTTCACTTAATCATTTCTAAGAATATATTTTGAGCACATAAATTCCCTTTCTGATTCATTCCAGGCCTGATTTGACCCACCTCCTTTATTCACTCCCCTTTGAGGTTGCAAATGAAGCTGACTATTACTGCTCTTGTGGGGACCTTGAAAGTCTTGCATTGTATTGTCAAAGTTGGACTGCTTGTAAGGTTTTAGACCAGTTCCTAGAGATGAACCAGAAGGAACGGAGATGGAGAGGAACAAAGATGAAGATGAGGACGAGATGGAAAGAACTTAGTTAGAACCATGAAAGGACAGGAGGAAAAGGGACAGAGAGGAGCTAAGTATGAGAACAGAATTGAAGCTGTGGAGATAGAATTTTGTGAAGAATAAAGTGAGTGGACTAAAGAGCTCAGTGTACTTTGGTTTATTCCCTCAGGTTATTTCTCACCATTGGTTGTTAGCATCTCTTCTGAAAACCCTGGGAAGAGACTGTTAGAGGCCTGACCCCAATAGTCTTTGATAGGCTATTTCCAATACAGGTACCTTGGAAAGAATGTTTAATGAAATACAAAGGATTTTGCCTTGTTGGGGCATATGCATTGCTCCTGAAAAGATACAAAGAGGAGATTCTCTTAATTATTTAATATTTAAATTAAGTAAACAGAAAATCCAGCCATAAAAGGTACAGGTTAAAAAAAGATCGATTATACTCTCTTAATGATTTTCAAAAATTATTGGGTGATATTGACTGGTTTTGGCCTACCATTGGACTGACTACTCAAGAATGAAGTAATTTTTAAAAATTTTGCAAGGTGACGAGGATTTAAATATTCCAAGGCATTTAACAGATGAAGCAGAAAAGATGTTGGTCTAAGTAAAACAGAAATTTCAAAATGCCTATATAGATTGATTAACTCTCACAACTGAGGGTATTTTAGTAATTTTACCTTCTATTCATTCCGCTACTGGACTCATTATGCAAATGGAAGGTGATATTTTAGAGTGGATATTTTTAGCCCAGAAAAAGAGTAAAAAGTGTAAAACCTATATATAAAAGGTTTCTGAATTAATCATAAAGAGAAGAATAAGATTTTACCAATTGTCTGGAATGGACCCAACTGAGATAGTAGTGCCCTACACTAATCCTTAAATTATACAACTATGGGTGATTAATGATGACTGGTAAAGAGCCTGTAGCAATTATTTAGGAGAAATCAACAACAAATGCCCCAAAAGTAAACAGATTCAGTTTATAAAAAGAACTGAATGGATTCTTCCCTGCACAGTGAAAAGAACTCCTATTTCTGGGGCTCTTACATTCTATACTGACACAAATGAATTAGGAATGACTGGTTATAAGGTAGGAAATGTAAGTAAAGTAATTAAAAGTCCAAAAATCAGAGTTATATGCCATTCTAATGCTTTTTATTAGACTTTAATGAATATTTTAATATAATTACTGAGTCTCAGCCTGCTGCAGGGGTTGTATTATATAGAGAGAAACTGCTGATAATCAGAAATTCCTGATAATTCAAAATTAACTTTGCTACCCATGCAACTGCAACAAGCAATCAGGACACAAATTATCCACCATGTATCTATCCCTCATGTTCAGTCTCATAGTGCATTGCCTGGGCCATTAGCAAAAGGAAATGAAAAAAATTGATCAATTAGTGATGGGAAATGTGTTAGAAGCTTTAGAATTTCATAGAAAACATCATGTTAATAGTAGAGGCTTATAGAAAGTATTTTTCCATTACCTGGCAACAAGCTAAAGAAATTATTAAAAACTGTCCTACTTCTTCTTAGTATAATCAAGTTTCTTTACCTGCAGGAAGTAATCCTAAAGGTACACAAAGAAATGAAATGTGGCAAATGGATGTATTTCATTTAACAGAATTTGAAAAATTAAAATTTATTCATCATACCATTAATACATACTTTGGATTTCAATGGGCATCTATCTGCCTTAAGTTCTGAAAAGGCTGACTCTATAATTAGACATTTATTTGAGAAAGTGGCTATAATAGACATACTGATACAAATTAAAACTGATAATGCCCTTGCTTATGTTTCCAGTAAAATGAAACAATGTTTTACACATTATAACATAAAATACATTACAGGAATACCATATAATCCTACAGGACAAACAATTGTTAAAAGATCTAATCTCACTCTAAAAGAAATGCTTATAAATCAGAAGGGAGATATGACGACTCCCAGGGATTGGCTGCAAAATGCTTCACTGACTTTAAAATTTAATGCTAATGAAGCAGGGACAACAGCTGCAGAAGCCGCTGGACTGCAGAAAAAAAATTGCTGAATTGAGTCAGCCCGTGCATTATAAGATATTTTAACATCAAAATGGAAACCAGGGAAAGTGTTATGATGGGGCTGAGGATATGCTTATGTTTCTGCACGAGACAAAAACTTGTGGATACCATCGAAATTTATAAAAATCCAACATGAGCAAGTCTCTTAGACACTTTGGCTGCTGACATGGGTGACTGGACTTGGAGAGAAGTGATACAGAAAGACTTTGAAGTGGATGGCTGATCTTCCCACCTCAGGACAGCTTAAGAATCTCTTTGACAAAGGGGGAGCATTAGTCTGACTGGCTGGAAAACCTCTGAGTGCACAACTTTGTTCCTTGCTCTGCTATCTGTGGTAACTATACAGGTAACAGGGCCAACTATACATATCGGGCCTATGTTTCTAATCCTCCAATTAACATAGGAGTAAGTTGGGAAGATGTGGATATTCCTGTGGTGGTTAATGAATCTTCTTGCCTACCTGGTCCATATGAAAACCAAGGTCCTGCCAATCTATGGAGGGAGGTAAAGAAATTAGGAATTATACTTCAGGGATGCAAGGAATTCCTGTTTGCATGGGTAATGTGATGTAACCTTTCAAGTGTGGCTATCTATAGTTAATGCTACCCAGGATTTTCTCAAGTTTTATGTTCTTCATGCATCTGGTTCTAGAAGACAGGAGATTAATGCTACTAGTTCCACAAAATCTACTGTCTGGTGAGATGTGGGTTATCAACAAAGAATCTGACTGGATACATGGGCAACCATGTAAAGGTGAGAAACCCCGAGTGCTAATTAATATCTGCCACGGAGGCGTCATCGACTGGAACCCTTATGGCTTCCTTCAAGGAAAACATTCTCACTCAGAATCAAGATAGCCTAGATATAGTTCAAATGGGACTGTGGAAATTAGCTCTGCTGTCAATGAACCTATTCAACGGCATGGAGTTGGAATGTCAAGCCCTCTCCTACAATTTGGCAATTCAGTTCAGACTAACTTGTGGAAATTAGCAAGTGCCTTCCACCCTCTTAAAGCGTGGGAAGGAGAGTTAAACATTAAGGATGAAACTTTGTCATTTAGACTAAATCAAAGCCATCCTTTTATAGTATGTGTACCATTACCTTATTAGCTACTGAAGGGGCCTGTACAATGGCACCCTAATAATTACAGCATCACTTGTGAACACTGTACCCTTCATACCTGTGTTAATTCTAGTATGTCTTTAATGTAACCTCTGAAAGTTTTTACATTCTAGAGCAAGGCCAGCAGTCTGGATGCCAGTGAAGTCGTCAAGGCCACAGCAAGACTCACCTGTGATGACCACAGTGCAGAAGCTCACTGAAAGAATATTAAGAAGAACACATTGAATGCTTAGACTGATTATTGCAGTAGTTATGGGCATTGTTGCATTGGCTGCCACTGCTACAGCAGCTGGATTGGCCCTTCATAAAGAAAGCCAAACTGCTGAGTTCACTAGAGACTGGCACAAGCATTCTACAGAACTTTGGACTCAACAAAAATAAAATAGTGAAATAGTTAATGAAATAGCTGATTTGAGACAGGCTGTTATATGTTGGGGTATCAGTTGGTGTAGGGAGCCGCCTTCTAAGATGGCACTGGCTTCCTGGTAGCCTAGCTGTAAACAACTCCATATTTGGCTATGCTCTCGGGACAACGTGTCCTGTGACCTGCGCATGCGCGGGTATGGTAATCGACCTTATGTCCTCAGCCTATCCCGTGGCTCCCCGTGCTTGCATTCTGGCGGGACCCAATCACAGTACGGCACGGCACGTTTGCCTGATTCCCTATATAAGCAGCTGCAATTTAGTTCTCGGGGCCCCTCACCTCCAGCTCTCCCTTAATCAAGAGGCGCTCCAATAAAGTGTGATCTGAGAAGAATCCTCGAGTGGTGGTCATTCTTCCTCACTGGCCGAGGAGCTCACCGCAAGTTGGAAATATTGAAGAAGCAGATAAAATTAAAATGTGATCGGGGCCGGACGGTGGTGGCACACGCCTTTAATCCCAGCACTCGGGAGGCAGAGCCAGGAGGATCTCTGTGAGTTTGAGGCCAGCCTGGGCTACCAAGTGAGTTCCAGGAAAGGCTCAAAGCTACACAGAGAAACCCTGTCTCGAAAAACAAAAAAAAAGAAAAATTAAATTAAATTAAATTTAAATTTAAATTAAAAAAATAATAATAAATAAAAAAATGTGATCGGAATGTTACATCCTATTGTATTACACTTTTAAGGTTCAATGATAGCAACCCTGACTTGGAAAAGTTTAAGATGCATTTGATGGGTCACCCTAATTCTTCCTAAATGATTTATAACTTACAGCAAGAAATTAAGGAAACTTTTTCAAAAGGGTTACCACGTGTTATGGAAAGCCTTTCAGATACGATAGCCTCCTCCGATCCTGTACATCACTTAGTAGATTTCTTGTTCTAGTGATTGTTATCCTTGTTCTAGCAGTAATAACTTTTATTGGCTTTAAAAATGTATTTTGGCTTATTTGCCTAAGATCATGAAACAAAACAATAGGAAAAAAGGCCGTATTTACTTTAAGGCTACATAATCTTCAACATAATTAATTATAGCTTAAACAGAAGAGGCAGATGCAGGGAAGGATTCCACAGAGCCATTGCACTTGGCTTGAATTCCGGAGTGTTAGCGCCCAGGCTTTTGTTTAAAGTTGGTGATTGTTACCTTTTGATTAAAGACTCAGTGGTTGTTACTTTTTGATGAAAGTCAGTGATTGTTACCTTTTGATTAAAGTTGTGATTGTTACCTTTTGATTAAAGTCAGTGGTTGTTACCTTTTGATTAAAGTCGGTGATTGTTACCTTTTGATTGTAGTCAGTGGTTGTTACCTTTTGATTAAAGTCGGTGGTTGTTACCTTTTGATTAAAGTCAGTGACTGTAACCTTTTGATTAAAGTTGGTGATTGTTACCTTTTGATTGTAGTCAGTGGTTGTTACCTTTTGTTTAGTCAGTGATCTTGGCCACCTCCGTGGGACCGGACCAGAACGACCCACCGAACATTCTGCTGGAGGCCAACCCACGGCCCAGCTGCAGATCCTGCAAAGCCCAACAACTTGGAGTGTTGGTGAGATTGCCCTACTGATCAACCTGTTCAGCTGAGATCCATTCCGGAGAGGTTTCAGAAGCCTGCAGCCTGCAGTCTGAGGAAACAAGATCAGCTGGGGAGTTGGCTAGCGAGCAAAACGCGACCTGAGAACACAAAAGAAGCCCAGCCACCAAACCAGGTCACCAGAATCATAAGCCCACCCTACACCAACTGGGAACAAGTAAGGCCCCATCTCTGGACCGGCAGACCAGGTCTCTAGCCCCTAGGCTCTACCCATCGGAGTCCCAGGGACCAGGCAGCTACCTTTCCCTGCTCACTCACCAAAAATAAATTAATTAATTAATTAGTTAATTAATTAATTAATAACCAGCCCCTGCGAACCCAGCAACCACTGGAACCATAAGCCCACCCTGCATCAATTGGTAACAGCTGCTCCCTGAGACAGAACCCACTAACACTGATTGGACTAAGCTGCTCCCAGAGAAACAGAGCCCAACAGCACCGATTCAACCGAGAACTCCTAGTGAACCAAGACTATCAATTAGAACAAGAGAGGCACTCTCAGACACAGACACCACCTGCACCAAGCAGAGGAAGAGATGAGTAGACGCCAGTGCAAAAATACAGGCAATAACATAAAGACCTATATGGCAACATCAGAACCTAGCGATTCTACACCTGCAAGACCTGAACATACCAAGGCAGAAGAAGCAGGAGAAGCAGAAGGAATCAATCCTAAAAATGACTTAAAGAAGATGATAGATTCCCTTAAAGAGGAAATGAAAAACTCCCTTAAAGAGGAAATAAAAAATTCCCTTAAAGAAATGGAATAAAATCAGTGATTTTTTTTTTTTTTTTTTTTTTTTTTTTGGTTTTTCAAGGCAGGGCTTCTCTGTGTAGCTTTGCGCCTTTCCTGGAACTCACTCTGTAGACAAGGCTGGCCTCGAACTCACAGAGATCCACCTGCCTCTGCCTCCCAAGTGCTGGGATTAAAGGCGTGCGCCACCACCGCAAGTCAGTGATTCTTATCTGAGTCCTTCCTGAAGGATTCCAGAGCTTTTGCAAAACTTAGTAATGGGAGAACCTGGCAAACCAGGAGGTCTCCTGGCCGAGGATTGCTTAGGCAAAAGTCTCCTTCAAACAGCTCCAGATAAGAGGTTTTGATTTGTGGAAATCGCTTGCTAAAGGTGTAAACTGTGTAACAATAAGGATGCTTTTTAGGAAGCAGTGAGCTGTCAGTCTACCAGAAGCTGGGTCACACTGCTGCTTTTGCTCAGCCCAAAGTCATCTTGGAGTAACCCTTTTCCTCCATGGACCTTCTCAGAACACGCACAGGAGGGGCCGGCACATTATGCACTACTTCTGTTCAGATGGTCCTAAGTGTACAAGAAGGCAGACTGAGCAAGTCAGTAAGCAGCGCTCGCTCCTCCTCAGCTCCCTCCTCAGTCCCACCTCAGTCCTGCCCTGCCTTCCCTCAATGATGAGGAACTGTGAGGTGAAATTAACCCATCCCTCTCCAAGTTGTTTTGGTCCTGGTGTTCACCACAGTAATAGAAACCCTATCAGGAAAACAGCCCACACATCAGATGGCTTAAAGCCCCCCAAAGCTTTAAGAAATGACTTAGCAATGACAAGTACTTGCTGTTCTTGCACAGGGTCCAAGTTTGGGTCCAAGGACCCACATCTGGCAGCTCTCAACCACCTGTAACTCCAGCTCCAACACCATCTCTTTTTTTGCACTCATGTGTGCATGCATGCGCACACACACACACACACACACACACACACACACACACATTCCTACACATAATTAAAGATTTAAAAACAAACTGTTGTAGAGGTCAGGGCTCTGAAACAAGGGTATCAGGGAGGCCACACCCCCTCTGAAGGCTGGAGGAGAGAGTCACTCCATCCTCTCGAGTGGTGGCTGTACCCTGCTTAGCTCTTCACAGGTCCCAAGTCCCTACTTCTCAGGTGTCTTTTCACGTCATGTGCAAGTGTGCATGTGTAGGAGACAGGGCACACTGCCTCCTGCAGTTGCATGCGGAGGCAGACGGTTGACACCAGATGCTTTCCTCTCCTGCCCTGCACCCAGGTTTCTCACTGAGCCCAGAGCTCTCCATTTCAGCTAGGATGGGCACTGAGCTGCCAAGGTCCTCCTGTCTCTGCCTCCCAGCAGGCTGCAGTAACAAGCAGGCATTGCTGTACCCCACTTTCAGAGATCAAACTCGGGGGTTCTCATGCTTGCTTAACAAGGCCTTTACCCACTGAGTCATTTTTAAAATGACTAAAAACTCAGCCCACTTCATATTTTTAAAAGGTTGGTTTATTTTATTTATGTGTATGGGGAGGGTATGTGCACATGAGTGCAGGTGCCCATGGAAACCAGAGATGCCAAATCCTGGAACTGGAATTCCAGATCTTTCTTAACCACTTGACAAGGGTGCTTGGAACTGAGTCCTCTGGAAGGGACTAGATCTTAACTACTGAGACATCTCTCTAGCCCCATGTTAACTGGACTACATCTGAAATTCAGGGGCCACTGTCCAACAAGTTCCCCCCAAAACAGGATATAAAGGTAGTAGTGGTCACCTCTAAGCTGGGTCAGTTCAAACCTGTTTTAGAGGCAACCTCTTCCCAATGCCCTTTTCTCTAGTGAACGTCTGAACTTCAGGGGAACTTGAAGTAGTAGATGTGTCCGACATCTTATAGAACAGACATGAAGAACACAATGCTCTCTTGGAGTGCCCACCCAGGGGAGGCCCAGGGGAAGGGAGACCAGGGACCGGAGAGATACAAGCCCCAGGCCTGCCAGGCTGGGCAGCCGCTGCCCAGCTCAGTCCCCTCTCTCCAAGGAGGGTTTTCTTACCTCTTTGCTAGCTCTAAGTGAACTATCAGCTGCTCTGTGTCGTCGGTGGGACCCTGTCTTCCTGGAGCAGCGACAACTTACCCAAAAGCCACAGGAAGAAGAGGGGTCTCAGGCCCCTCCCCGTGTCCATGACGAACCTTGCCGGGCCATCTTGGGCTCATAATCACAGCTGCAGTAATTATGCATTCATGAATGCAACAGCTGTGTCTCCTTTCAAATAGGGTCACGTTCTCAGCTTCCGGGGACATGAACGGAGGGGCCAGCAGCTATTGGATAAGCCAGCCATCAGGACAAGTCAGGTGTGGTGACTCACAGCCAAAGTCAGAGGATGAGTCAGAGGCCAGCCTGGGCTACAAGATCCACATCTGCCTGGGCTGCTTGAGAGATGCAGGCAACGCTGGGCAACATGACAAGTTCTAGGCCAGCCTGGGCTATATAGTGAGTTCCAGTGTGAGATGCTTATTAGGGCCCGCATGGAAGTGTCTATAGTCATGTTCAAATATTTGGGGAGCACGCGGGACCCCTGGATGCAGATGCTTCCTAATTTCCTAGCAACCCAGCCCAGTACTGAATCACTAATAGATACTCAATAAACGGTTTGTTGAATGAATGAATGAACACCAGGGGCTGGGTACAGAATGTTTTGTGCCTAAGGGACAGGCTGGGGCGGGCCTGTCTGTAAGATGGCAGGGGTGCCACAAGCACGGGGGATTTCCCTGTCACTGTGAAGAGACCCAGTTCTTCCCCTGCGTCGGACATCCCCATTCTAAGGGCAGGTCAAGGCAGGCCACAAGAGCTCAAGTGAGGAGGCTGCAGCTTCCTGCTGTCTTCTGGCCGTCGCCATCAGAGGATGCAGCGCCCGCTAGCAAGGATGGTGGAGGAAGGTCGCCCTTGCCCCTGGGTGCTGTTCCGCCCGAGCTGGAACACCTACCTGCGCTTCGGCCTCCTGATGGTGTTGATTCTTTTCATCTCCTGTTTGATCTACTGTGTCCTCTTCCGGAGGCAGCAGCAGAAGACGCAGCTGGAGCCACTTGAGGTGAGAGAGGGCGAGAAGGGGGAGGAGGGGAGACAGGAACTCAAGCACTCTGGAGGGACCGGACAGGCTCGGGAAGGATGCGCAGGAGCACAAGCAAAGGACACGAAAAAGAGGCAAAATCGGAACGAAATGGGTCGAAAAGAGGAAGGTGAGATAGACAGAAGACAGGAGAGGCCGAGCAGGGAGGGCAGGCCGGTCTCAGCTGCCTGAGAGCGCACGGGGGATCCCGGGCTGGGAAAGATGCAGCCTTGAGCGGCCGGGATGACCCAGCCGGGCTCCCCCACCACGCCCGGGTAGGCGCAGATGCTGCTGGGAACCTCACTAATGCAGGGGGGCGGGGAGCTTCCCGGGGCTGAAAGGTCCCGCAAGTGGGGGGAGGATGGCCTGAGCCCCCCACCCGACCCCGGTTCCAGGAAAACAAACCAGTAATTTTTTTCAGCGATCTTGTAACTGCAACTTCGCACTGGTCTAGATAAGACTTTACAACGAAAAACGAGCAAAATAGGCCGGTGGGAATGCAGCGTGGACGGCAGCAAGCAGGCACACAGGGAACCCCGAGAGTCTCTCAAGCTGTGGGCGCTCATGAGCTTTCTCTGTTTTCCGGTATTTTTTTTTCCAGGCGCATGTAGCTGAGTTACAGCTGAATCTCACAGGTAAGGCTGGAAATCCAGTGGGGTGGGAGGTGAGGACAAGAAAGAGGGGGGGAGGGAAGGAGAGAGGGAGGCAGGGAAAGAGAGAGGGAGGGAGGGAGGGAGGAGAGAGAGAGAGAGAGAGAGAGAGAGAGAGAGAGAGAGAGAGGAAACATAGGAAAGGAGTGGCCCCTGGCTCCGCCTGAGTAGGTAGAACCAGCACCCAGCACCCAAAAGGCCCTGGGTTCCATCCTCGGCACCACATGAGCCAGGCTGCTGGTCCACACTTGTCATCCCAGCATTTGGGCAACAGAGGCAGGAGGGTTAGGAGTTCGAGGTCATCCTCTGCTGCACTGGGAGTTTGAAGCCAGCCTGGGATGTGACTCAGTGGTTACAGCGCTGCCTGGCTCACCAGCCCAGCACCACGTAAACCAGATGTGGTGGTGCACACTGCCATCCCAGCACAAGGGGGCACAAGCAGGAGGAACAGGAAGTCAAGGAGTTCAAGGCCAGTCTGGGATATAAGAGGCCGTGTCTCATAAGAAATTGAGAAAGGGAGAGAGAGAGAGTAAAAGGAGGTAGAGAGAGGCTCCTAAAATGGGGACGCATGATTCCAGGAACACACCACCTCAGTCATCCTCTCCTTTCCTCACAAAGTTCAGACACAACACAAGCAGCTGCGATGATCCAGCTACTCACATCCCTTTGTTTTCTCCGCACCTGGTGTATGCAGCTTGTGTACAAGAAGGCTGCATCTTAGTGAAAGGGACAGGGGAGGAGTGGCCAGGGGTGGAGCCCCGCCTAGAATCCCCCAGTGAGGGTCTGGGGGCGTGGTCAGGGTGGAGCCCCGCCTAGAATCCCCCAGTGAGGGGCTGGGGATGTCGCTTAGTGACAGAGTACTTTCAAAACATAAGGGAGACTCTGGGTTCCGTGGCACTCCTACAAACACGCCAAGGAAAACACAAGTCCTGAAGACTAGGCAAAGCAAACTAAGCCTAAATGGTACTTGTGGCGTGCTAGGATTGGATCTGTCCTTTAAAGTCAGGCCCTATGGGGTATGGTGTTGCACATCTGGCATTCAAGCCCTCAGGAATCTGGGGCAGGGGCATTGCAAGTTCTGGGCCAGCTCAGGCTACAAGCAAAATTTTGTCTCAAAATTTAAAAACATCTGGTAGTAACATTAGTACTTAGATAAGTACCGTGGACCTTGATACTAATAACCAACTAACCATTACTTTAATAAATCCGTCCTGTCTGGGCATGCTGGTACAGTCATCATTCTAGTACTCAGCAGCCTGAGAGGCAGGAACATCGGGAACATGAGGGTACCCTGTATAGCAAGATCCGGCCTCAAAATCAATAACTAATTAAAGGGATTCCCCCCCCCCCCCAGTTAGCTGCTGTGATTGGCAATCAAGGTCTTTGTATCAACAGTCTCATGACTTTTTTTATTGCTGGAACAAAATAGCAAACCAAGTAACAGACGGAAGCAACATAAGGAAGGGCCAGCTTCTGTCAGCTAGGCTGGCAGCTGGAGGCTGTAGACCATCCTGGAGGGGGAGGCTGAGACCAACAGATATTTCACATCCGGCCAGGAAGTAGAGAGAGGAGCATTCGGCTCTTTTTCCTTTGTATTCCTTCACATGGCATGGTGCCTCCCACCTTCGGGGTGTGTCTTCCCACCTCAGTTACCATCATCTATATAAATGGTGACAGATTTGTTTCCGCTGTGATTCTAGACCTCAGCTGACCATCTAAGGAGCCATCACAAGGATACTTAATGAGGGACTTTGCTAGGTCCCTTCTTCATCCCGGTGGAAGGGGTAATGTGTCCAGCCCATGACCAGTTTCCCCTCACCCAGGCAACGTGGCTATGCTGACCCAAACCCTTGCGGTCCTCTGAGCTGGGCCCAGGGTATTACTGGAGAGGGAGCAAGAGGGATGGGAATTTGGTGGGACCCAGAGGCAACTCCCAGGCATCAGAGCAGCACAGGGAGGGGGAGAGGGGGGGCCACAGAGCCCTAGGTGTTCCCTGGACCATGTCTCTCTGGTTCTCTCTCTCCTCTGTCCATCTGTCTTTCCATACACGTGTGTTTGCATCTCTCTGATGTGTGTGTGTCCATCTCTCCCTCTCTACACCATATGTTTGCATATCGCTCTCTCTGCATCTCTCATTCTCTCTCATCTCTATCCTCTTTTCTCCGTCACTCTGCCTCCCCGGCATCAAGTGTGCCCATCCATCCATCTCTCTTCTCTTTTTCTTCTCCTCCCTTCCTTTAAGTTCTTCACCTCTCTTCCTCCACGTCAGTCCCGGGTTCTAAATCCCACTGCCTGGCTAGCCTCAGTTCTCATCCCTTTCACCTTTTGCCCCCAGTTCCTCGGAAGGACCTTACGCTGCACTGGGAGGCCGGTCCAACCTTGGGAAGATCCTTCACTCATGGACCAGGGCTGGAGAAGGGACGGCTATATATCCGTCGTGATGGCATCTACAGGCTGCATATCCAAGTGACACTGGCCAACTGCTCTGCGGCATGCAGCACCGTGCAGCCCAGGGCCACCGTGACTGTGAGCATCTGCTCCCCCACCGCCCACAGCATCAGCCTGCTGCGCCTGCACTTTGGACAGAGCTGCACCGTGGCATCCCAGCGCCTGACTCGCCTGGCCCTCGGGGACATCCTCTGCACCAACCTCACCCTGCCTCTGCTGCCCTCCCGCAACGCTGACGAGACTTTCTTCGGCGTTCACTGGGTATACCCCTGACCACAACTCCTGCATGGATTGTGGAGCTTTTAAATTGTTCTCTTATTTTGTGAATAGTAATTTTTATTCATTGCAAATTCTACATATTTATAAATGTATAGTACACATATCTGTCGGCTGGTACTTCCGTCCATCTTCCCCCTCCCATCACCCCATCTCCCTCTCAGCTTCATGTCCTTTTTAAAATTTTATTCCCCCTCCCCCTCCCCCTCCCCCTCCCCCTCCCCCTCCCCCTCCGGTGACTGACGACAGCCTCAGGGTGGGAAGGGAGCAAAGTCCCCCTGCGATAGGTCACAGCTAGGCCCCGCCTCCAAGGAGTCCTCCATGTCCCAAAATAGCCCACCAGCTCTTTCCATGGAATAGGGAGGGACCTGAGGCCAAAGGAGGGAAAACCCTGGAAACTTCGGGAGGGGGTCTTGGAAATGTCAAAAGTTAAAGAGGCCCGGAAGACATCTCTCCCCGGCAACATCTTTACCCAAGACCAGGCGTGTGCTGCATTCTGTTCTCAGCACTTGCAGTTTGCTTGCAAGATGACGTGGTTGTTTTGAGACAGGTTCTCTCTTGGAACCGGAACCGGAACCGGAAGCTCGCCCATTGGGTTAGACTAGGCTGGCGGATGAGCTTCCCGAGTTCCTCCTGTCTCTACCTCCCCAGGACAGGAGTTATAGACAGGCCCCATCACACACACGTGTACAAGGCTGCTGGACCTCTGAACACAGGTCTGTCCAGCCCCTCTACTTCTTGGTCCTATCCAACGGGCTGTCCAGTGCCAATGTGTGGATTCTGGGAACATGTTCATTTAGACCATAGCAAGTATTCACAGCTGGAAATGGTGAGTGGATTATAGGGAAACCCTGTTCTCTGCTGTGTTCCAGTTAATCTAAACCATAAAAGGATCTGTTCTTAGGTGAAATAAAAATGACCTCAGTGGAAACAAACTGTTATGGGAAAAGGGCTCTGACTTTCAAAGTCTGAGCACCAGTGGGTTAATAAGGCCAGAGGTTCTAGCGGGGATCTCCAGAGTCCACACCAGATGATGTCAACAGGTACAGCTTTGAAACTTCCCCTTCGGTGACACCCAACTGTGGAGGAGCTTGATTTAGGATACTAATAAGCAAAAGCTGACGAACAGCAGTCTGGGAGTATTACTCAACTGTGAAGAGGAACGGCACTCAGATACAGCCGGGTCCATCAAACTCAGGAGGACGCCGCAGGCTGCGGGCTTGCTCATGGGCTGTCCCTGGAGTCCAGATCCACACAGACAAGAATCGAGGGAGGGTGCCAGAGCTAAGGGTGCTTTGTGAGGGGCAACGGGGGTGTCAGTGGCTTTCTGTGGCCACTGGATTGTAGACTTTGCTTACAGTGGTGTGTTTTATGTGACCTGGATTTCATCAAAATAGAAATAGATGATAAAATCAAAAAGGAATTTAAATTTGCCAACTTCTACTCCCACTAGCTAGGGCTCCTGAGGAGGGCCTGAGTCCAGAGCTGTAGCACCCCTGCAAACATCCAGGCGGGGGGCGTCAAGCCTGCAGTGACAGTTCTTAGAGAGATGACCAGTCCCGGCTGGGGGCCAGTCCAGCCTAAGCAGCATTTCTTTCTTCTCCTCCTCCTCCTTTTTAATTTTATTTTTATTTATTTTTTGAGGGGAGTGGTGGTTGAAACAAGGTTTCTCTGTGTAGCCCTAGCTGTCCTGGAACTTGCTCTGTAGCCCAGGCTGGCCTCGAACTCACAGAGATCCACCTGCCTCTGCCCTCCGAGTGCTGGGATTAAAGGTGTGCACCACCACCATGCCTGGCTAAGTGGCTAAGCCCAGCTAAGTCTTTAAACTAGGCTTTTCAAAAGCTGACCCTTCTGTGTGACTCATCACAGAAAAGAAAAACACAACTCAGGGCTCTGTCCCACACCCTTTCCGCACACCGTGGAAGAGCACACCATGGCTTTTGGACCCTCCAGAGACGCTGCATGGGTGCCTGTGGAGCCGTCTTTGATGGATGGGGTTTTGGTTTTTGGGTTTTTTTCATTCATAAATATTGTCTGTTCGGAGTATTGCTTCTGCCTTCTGCCGTGCCAGGGACAAGGCAGGGGCCTAGGACCTCAGCTCACAAGGTCAGTACTACAGCAGCTCGACCATACCCTGGCCCCACATCTCCATTTTACTTATTGAGTTTCCAGATCATTCAGTTTTCATTTCCTCTCCCTTTTTATTTTCTTCTTTTTCTTTCCTTTCTCTTACTTTTATTCTCTCATCTCTCACTTTTTTTTTTCTTTTTAAGACAGGGTCTCACTATGTAGCCCAGGTTGGCTTCAGACTCACAGCCATCCTCCTGCCTCAGATTCCCAAGTGCGGGAATTACAGGCATGTGCCGCCACAGATGGCTGTTCTTCGCGTCCTTCCCTTTTCCTTCTCCCCACGTTTAGTTTCCATCGATAAACTTGAACCTGATCTGCTGTGTGACCACATGTGTAAACTGAGAACTTCTGAATGCCTACTCTGCTGAGAGGGTATTGTTGCCAATGACCAACGTTACATGGTTTAATGACTCATTCCTAGCTACAGCATCCCCGGGAGGCTGAGCAGCTGTTTCCTCTGGTCCTTTTGAGGTTCGTTCTGAGCTGAGATTCCCAGAGAAACTAACTGTGCCCCTGCCTGGCTGCCCATCACAACCACATCACTAGGGAGAGTTGGGCTGTCGCAGGCTCTGCCCCAGATGATATGGGGCTACCCTTAGCTCCCTCGATAGCCCCTCACTGCCTGCCTCCGTGTGTGCCCTGACATCCCTGTGACTAATTAACCTACACTAGCTTTCACCAACCTAAAAGCCGACACCTACAGCAGAGGTCCCCCACCCCCTTACAGGCTGTTCCCATCTGAATTTTAAAGGGGTCTTGATTTATTGTTTTCTTTATTTCTATAACCAGAAAAATGTCACATAGTCTTTCCATGTTGGAACATAGTATTTGGGGTTGCCAGGCCATTGTCACTCATTTGGCTCCAGAATAAACCATCTCTTGTTCCTTCTGCGGTCCAGCCGTCTCTGATGACAGAGATGCCCGCAGAGCATGAGATGAAGGTACTCACTCCCACGTCCTTTGATGCCTATTCTGTAGGAGAAATTCCCAGTAGTGGATTTCTGGATCTGGGAGTCTTGGCAGGGATGACTGGATGCTTATCATTAGCACGTTGGCGTCTACAGTGTTAACAGCAGGTCCCCCTCCCACCTCTGAGTGTGAGTGAGTGCCGGGAGCGGTGTGAAATGGGACTCAGGCCGGTAAGAGGGCGCCTTGGGTAAAGTGCAAGCCTGGGTTTGATCCCCAGGACCCACAAGGTGGTAGGAGAGAACTGACTGACTCCAGCGTCATCCTCTGACCTCTATACCCTGGCTGTGGCACGCACACATATACGCACACGTGCACACTGAATAGATTAATTAAAATGTGCTAACATTTGGCAGCTGGAGCCCTGGCTCTAGAGCACTGGCTACAGCCGGGCGGTGGTGGCGCACACCTTTAATCCCGGCACTCGGGAGGCAGAAGCAGGCGATCTCTGTGAGTTTGAGGCCAGCCTGGGCTACAGAGCAACTTCCAGGACAGTCAGAGCTGCACGGAAAAACCCTGTCTCAAATAACAGCAACAACAACAAAAAGTAAATAAATAAAACCAAAATCCAGTACCCACCTGGCAGCTCAATTATCTGCAACTCCAGTTCCAGGGGATCCAGCACCCTCTACTGGCCTCCTCCAGCACCAGTAACACACCTAGTATACAGATATCCATGCGGGCAAAACACCCATACTCATAATTTTTTTTTAACTTTAAAAATGTAATAAATCATTTTAAATCGTTAGGTGTGCGGTCTTGTGTGTACATTCGTGTGGGGCACAGAGGGTGGTCTTGGGTGTCACTCCTCAGGCATTGCTGGCCTGCAGCCCTCTGGCCAGGCAGCCCCAGGGTTCTTTGGCTGTCTCCCGCCAGCACTGGGGTCTTAACACCCAGCTTTTATGTGGGTGCTGAGAATGAACCTCGGGTCCTTGTCCCTGTACTTTATGGGCCGAACCATTCCTGGGCTCTCGGTGTGTGACTGCCGGGAAAACGGTGCATCTCCTCTCCGGATGCGGGCAGTGTCGATTCTGTTTGTGAAAATCCATGCGTATAAAGCTGGGCATCACGGCACACACCTGTCCTTCCAACATTCCCAGGAAGCTGAGGCAGGAGGTTTGCTAGTTTGAGGCCAGTCTTGGCTACATACTGTGGTCTGATCTCAAAAACCAAAGTGGGGGTGGGAGGCATGGGAGGAAGGAGGTAGGGGCGGGGGCAGGTGGAGAGGGAAAGAGCAGAAGCGTGGAGGGAAGGAGAGAAAGGAGGAAGGGCCACTGAGCAACTCGCCTCCGTCAGCCCCAACTGTCTGGGTATCATTCGCACAACAGAGTCGTTTCGCACACGTGCTTTTGAAACTTGGGGTCTGGGACACAAACACTGTAAAACGGTCACTTCCGTTCGCTTCACCACCTCAGCCGTTTCGCCCGACTGCGTTTTTCTCTTTCTGTGGAAATGGCAGCAACAGTCAAAATATGATTATCATTGTTGTTGATGAAAGTTGCTATGGCCTCGGTCAGGGCCTCTGACTGAGTCACCGATACAGAACGGTAACTTCTGAGCAGCGTCCCCCACATCCCATGGGGCTTCTGGAAATCCAGACGACTTAGTTTCCACATCTAGGGGGCAAGATGCAGTATGCGTCTTTCGGCACGGAATAATACTCTAGCCAGTCTGTGTACCCCGTTCATTGATTCAGCCAGAGCTGAAAGTACAGGGTTGTACTGTGACATGGGATCACGGTCTTCATATTCATATTCACCCCCACCATACTCTCTTGATCCCCCTCCTCCCTCCGGGTCCCTGCCCTCCTCCCCAAAATGCCCTTCTGTCTGCATGTTGTGTGTTCATGTATTTCTCTGCCCAAATGCCTCATGCTGGAGTAAAAGGTGGCATTTGTCTGAGCCTGTCTGTCTTTGACTCTCTTGTCTTAGCATGATGACCTCCATTTCCATCTGTTTTTATGAAAATGACATAATCTGATTTTTTTTTTTAAGTTTTTAAAGCAGGTAACTCATTTGCTCTGGGTGTGTGTGTCATTGTGATGGCACGTGGGGGGTCAGAGGAGAAATGGGAAAAATCAGTTCCCTCCTTCCACCACGCAGGGCCCAGGGTCAGAGCTCAGGTCGCCTTCACTCATGCTCCATGCCTGGGCCAGCTCCATGCCCACCCCACACCTTTTCTTAGACAGTCTCATGTAGCCCAGGCTGGCCTCACTTCATTCTTTACAGTTCAATAAGACACCCTCATTTGTGCAATATGGATCCAGACCAAGTTTTCTTCTTTGAAGACTTGTTTATGTGTGTGCCCCTGCGGTTTTCTGTACATGAGGAATTCCCTGGACCTGGAGGGATGGGATCCAAGTCCTCTGCAAGAACATCCAGGGCTCTAACCACTGAGCTGTCGCTCCAGCCTCTTTTGACCTTTTCTAGGGTCCTCCTCACAGGCAGGAGGTAACAGTCCTTTGTGGTTTGGGTTCACACTTTCTGCCACTGCTGCAGGTGGACTCCTTCTGCATGCTCAATGCCCATCTCTGGAGCTTCAGAAACAGACTGAAGCCGGGTGGTGGGGGCACACGCCTTAATCCCAGCACTCGGGAGGCAGAGGCAGGTGGATCTCTGAGTTTGAGGTCAGCCTGGTCTACAGTGTGAGTTCCAGGACAGCCAGGACTACATAGAGAAACCCTATATTGAAAAACCAAAGACTGAAAACCAAAAGAAAGAAAATAAGGAAGGAAGGAAGGAAGGAAGGAAGGAAGGAAGGAAGGAAGGAAGGAAGGAAGGAAGGAAGGAAGATTGAACCTCTCACCAAGGGAAGGAGTGGGACTACAAGCCAGAGCAGCATCTCTGGGGATCACGTTCCTCAGAACCCGAAGCTAGGACTGTGGTGTGACCTCAGCATGTAAGGATGGCAGACATCTGCACAGGGCGCTCACTGCTGCTCCGTACAGCAGCCAGGGTGCAAGGCAGCCAGCTGCTCAGCCACAGATGTGCCATAAGGAGAAGGTGGAGGCCGGGCTGGGGAGGTAGCTCAGTGGTAAGTTCCCTTGCTCTGCAAGCACAGGGCCTGAGATGGGATCCACAGCACACACATAAAAAGCGAGGTGTGGCTAAGGGGAGCCAGAGACAGGCGGATCTCTGTGGTCCCGGGGCCAGCCATCCTAGTCAAAAAAAAAAAAAAAAAAAAAAAAAAAAAAAAACAGACTGGGGCTCAAGGGAATAAGGAGAGCAATAGGGATGATACCAAACATCTTCCTCTGGCCTCCTCATGAGCACACACAGGAGTGTGCACACACACAGAGAGAGAGAGAGAGAGAGAGAGAGAGAGAGAGAGAGAGAGAGAGAGAGAGAGAGAGAGAACATCAAAAAAATTGAGAAAATGTGTTCTAACAGCCAGCAGATGTAGGTAGAATCTTCTGTCCCACCAGCCAGCTCCCAAATAACCATACAGAGACTTATTGGTTATAAGAGATCAACCAATAGCTTAGGCTTACTACTAACTAGTTCTTACAACTTGAACTGGCCCATTTTTATCCATCTACATGTTATCACATGACTCACTGCATTCTTGTTTTCTCATATGTCTTGCTGGCCAGTGACTCTGCCCTTCTTCTTCCCAGAGTTCTCTTTGTCCAGATATCCTGTCTATGCCTCTCCTGCCTGGCTATTGACCATTTAGCTCTTTATTAAACCAATGAGAGCAACACATCTTCACAGTGTACAAAAAGATTGTTCCACAACATTTCCCCTTTTAGTCTAATTAAAAAGGACAGTTTTAACTTGAATGTAGTAAAACTATATACAACAAAAAGAGTCATCAAGTAAGAATTACAGCTACAATTTCCAGTCCATTTGTATTTGGCAAATTTAGATAAAATACTATCTATCTATACCTAATTTATTTTTCATCGTAACTAAGGAAAAGTGTAAGTCTGACTACTTAGTCTTTAACTCCATCAAAGACCCCAGAAGGGTGTAATGCTACCTAATGACAGGGACATCTGGCTGCCTGGACAGTCACTCAAAGTCCTCTGCAGGCATTCACCTTTGGCCTACAGGCCTAGAATATCTGACAGACTTCTCTGTGAAGCAGGAATTTCTGGAGGACTGTCTCCCCCTTGTCTTGGCAAAGTTTGGTAGTCGCTTTTTTGTGTGTCCTGTTTGTCCAATTTGGACAGCATACTGTCAGCACTTGGGCAATGGCAGTTTCTTGCCCAAGTGGCTAGGTTTTGCAATAAAGAAAGCAAACTCCATATGGAGATTCTTTGATGCCCATCATCCTTTTTTGAAGTAAATCAGTGCTGCCAGGAACAGATGTGTCTCACTGTCATGAAAAGCCTTATATTATTAAAACAATTTAAATGTCATATTCTATAGGTCCTTGAAGTGTTTCAAGACCATCTATCTAAATATATTTGTTTAACCTTGAAAAAAATACCTAACATGACTATAAGTTTGATTATTATAGATGACTACTAACCTGTATTTTTAATTATACATTACATTTTTAAATGAGTTGGATAAGTACAATACCCCCAAACAAGAGTAGAAACATACATACAGTACAACAAAATTAACTTTAAATTTGTATCAATAAACCAAAATCAACACCAATATAAACTATTTGAGGCTAATAGTTGTTCAAAAGTAGACTCAATGATCCACACTTTTATCTCATCATTTCCATACTATATCCCCCTTTTCCTCTTTAAAAAGAGATCTTTGAATCTAACTCCTTTTTCAGCTTTTTTTCTGACTATGGCCAACCACAATTCGTAACCAACCCCCCTAAATGATGACAAACATCCATAACCCACCAAATGGCCAAATACAATTTACCCCACCTCTTGGGAATGTGGGCATTATTCTCTAGATTGCTTCCTGTTGTCTTGAATTGCTGGTATCTTTGGAGGACCCTGAGAAAACCAAGATAATCATCAAGTCCTGACTAGAGTAATCTGTGAGGCTGGACCATCTCCGCCGGCAACCTTGAAGCTGTTCTGGATGTAGAACTCTGAAGAAACTGCAACAAAGGCACTCTGAAAGGCTGGATCACCAAGGCCATTCATTTTAATTGGTGTCTGATCCCCTTGCTCTGAAAATACATAAACTTTTAAACATAACATACATATCTGCATTAATACAAATATAGACTGTATGTTGTACACAAGTCAGCCAAAAATGGATTTTTTTTTTGTTTTATGTTTGAGCAGGTAAAATATATGTTACATGTCTTATAGTTTTTCTAGGCTTACTTCTTTATGTCTGTAGCCAGGATTTTCAGGGGCTCTCCCCTGACCAAACCTGATCTTCTTCAACCCTGAATGAATCCAGAGCCTTAAATTTTCCATGGGAACAAAAGCACAACCCCTTCCCCAAAGCAACACACATTTTGACTTCCATTTTGAAGCCAAGAAACTTAAAATATATAGATTGAAACACATGAACTATGAACCAAAGGCTGAGGGGCCCCCAGCTGGATCAGGCCCTCTGAATAGGTGAGACAGTTGATTGGCCTGATCAGTTTGGGAGGCAACTAGACAGTGGGACCAAGTCCTGTACTCACTGCATGAGTTGGCTGTTTGAAACCTGAAGCTTATGCAGGGACACTTGGCTCAGTCTGGGAGGAAGGGACTGGACCTGCCTGGACTGAGTCTACCAGGTTGATCACAGTCCTTGGGGGAGGATTTGCCCTGGAGGAGGTGGGAATGGGGGGTGGGCTGGGGGTAAGGGGAGGGAGTGGGAGGGGGAGAATAGGGGAACCCGTGGCTGATATGTAGAACTGAATGGTATTGTAAGATAAAATAAAAGAAAAGAAAAAGAAAAAAGAAAAAAGAAATATATATATATATATATATATATATATATATATATATATATATATATATATATGTTGGTTTAATTTAGCAGTTTCTATAATCCAGTGTCTCTCAGCAACTATTGTTTGCTCATCAGCAATCAAAAAATTTAAAGTCACTACAACACCATACAGGATCCAGACTCCCTGTGTATTTCTCATCTCTACGTGGCTTATTACTCTTTTTTCTTTAAAGATTTTACTATTACTTTAAAACTATTTTTATATTGGTCTATACCCTTTTTCCTTTCCTTCTCAAGCCTATGGGCATTTAAACACTACAGCCTGTTTAGAGGTTTCTTCCATCTGGATCTGTCTTTACTGAGCATTTGTAGTGTTCTCTGATTACATGACATAAATCTTAAACTGCTATGTCAGCCGCCATGCAGCTCAGCTTACTGTTAGGGTGGCTGGCTCCACACCTCTCGGCTCCTGAGAGCCTAGCCTCAGTGAAGGAGGAACCACGTTTATTGCTCCAGCTCTGGGAAGTTTCTGGGTCCACACTGCTGTAGTTGTTTTCTACCGAATAGTATGCCACCTGCTGCTCATAAACCACATTTAAGTGCTCAGTAGCGGGGCCTCTTAAAAGAGAAACATCTCTGTATGCTGCTACCACTGAGCCTACCCAAGAGAGTGTGAACACCAGGAAGCTGCATGACTCTGTGTTCTGAACTTTCTTTTAAGCCTTTTTAGGTCTTATGTGGATATACATGCCCCACATTTGGTGCCATTTGTAGGCATAATTTACTGTCCTTCCAGCCAGCTCCCAAATAACCACAGGAAGACTTTTTATTAATTATAAAAGCTCAGCTGATAGCTTAGGCTCGTTACTAACTAGTTCTTACAACTTAAATTAACCCATTTTTGTCAATCTCCAGTTGTCACATGATGTCTCCCTCTCTGGCTGGCAAATCTGCCCTTCTTCTTCCCAGAGTTCTCTCTGTCTGGCTCCCCTATGTATACCTCTTCCTACCTAGCTATTGGCCATTTATCTCTTTATTAAACCAATGAGAACAAGACATCTTCACAGTGCACAAAAAGATTGTTCCACAACATGCAGAATCAGGGGTTCACAGAAACTGATCCAACAAACACAGACCCTGTATGGGTCTGAGCTAGGTCCCTGCATATCTTATGGTTGTGTAGCTTGGTGTTCTTGTGGGACTCCTCACAGTGGAAGTACAAGTGTCTTTAACTCTTTTTTGTGCTTGGGACTCTTTTCCTCCTGCTGGGTTGCCTCATCCACCAGTGATATGAGGGTTTATGCCCAGTCATATTGTATCTTGTTAGGCCATGTTTGGAGGCTATCCCTGGGAGGCCTGCTTTTTTTTTTTTTAAGGAAAACAGAGGAGTTGATCTGGGGAAGAGTGGAGGTGGAGAGAGGGACTGAGAAGAGTGAAAGGATAAACTGTGGCCAGGGTGTCATTTATAAGAGAAGAATAAAAGTTAAAAAATAAAATGTGTTATATATGCATAATGTACACACAATAAAAAGGTGCATTATATAGACATACATATATAAACACAAAAATTTAAACAGAAAATGTGACACACAATGGATTTCACTCATATGTGTCCTAATTAGGTTTCTGCTATGGTGATAAAACACTGGGAGGAGCAAGTCGGGGGAAGAAAGGGTTTGTTTCAGCTCACAGCTTAGATGGAGGGAAGTCAGGACAGGAACTCACGCGGGGCAGGAACCTGGAGGCAGGAGCTGATGCAGAGGCCATGGAGGGTGCTGCTTACTGGCTTGTTCCCCATGGCTTGTTCAGCCTGCTTTCTTATAGACCCCAGGACCAGCAGGGGTGGCCCCACCCACAGTAGGCTGGCCCTCCGCAGCACCCATCAACCATCCTTCAAGAGAATGCAGCACAGACTTGCCATTCCGATGAGGACATTTTCTCATTTGAGGGTCCCTCCTCACAGGTGACCCCCACTTGTGTGAAGCTGACATAAAACTCACCAGCACACTGTGTAATAAAGAATGAAATTATGTCATTTGCAAGGAAATGAGCCGGGTGGTGGTGGCGCATCCCTTTAATCCCAGCACTTAGGAGGCAGAGGCAGGTGGATCTCTGTGAGTTCTAGATCATCCTAAACTATATAATGAGCCTTTCAAAAAAAGGAATTTTTTTCTTATATTTTTCTAATAGTTACACAGATTCCTGTCTCACATTTAAGTCTGTATCCATTTTGAGTTCAGTCTGTACATATACAGATGCGAGGTGAGGGTCTGTCTCAGTCTTCCTCAGGCAGATATCAGTTTCTCAGCATTTATTGAAGAAACCATTTCTCACTGTTGAAAGTCAATTGATGATACAGTGTGTGTTTCCTTGGGGGTCTCATATCCATTCCACTGATATATGTGTGTGTGCATATACCCATGCTGCACTGTTTACTGTGTCTTTGAGATCAATGAGATGCAGAGAGAATAGATTATATATGGGTGGATGGATGAATGATAGACAGACAGACATATACAGATTAGATCGATGATGGATAGATGATAGATAGATAGATAGATAGATAGATAGATAGATAGATAGATAGATAGATAGATATAGCTAGAGAGATAGAGAAACAGACAGAGATAAAGACAGACAGATGGAGATATGGATGGATGGATGGATGGATGGATGGATGGATGGATGGATGGATGGATGGATGGATGGGTGGGTGGGTGGGTGGGTGGGTGGATGGATGGATGGATGGATGGGTGGGTGGATGGGTGGGTGGATGGGTGGGTGGATGGGTGGGTGGATGGGTGGGTGGGTGGGTGGATGGATGGATGGATGGATGGATGGATGGATGGATGGATGGATGGGTGGGTGGGTGGGTGGGTGGATGGATGGGTGGGTGGGTGGGTGGGTGGGTGGGTGGGTGGGTGGATGGATGGATGGATGGATGGATGGATGGATGGATGGATGGACATCACCCTGTAACCTAGCCTGGGCTCACACCCACCACCCTACTTTCATAAGTGAACTTCTAACTTCCAGTTATGTTTTCTGATTGATCGACTGCTCTTGGTTTTGTTTGTTTATTTGTTTGTTTGGTTGCCTTTTGAGACAAGATCTCTTATAGTCCAGGCTGGCCTCAGACATGCTGTGCAGCCGAGCCTGATCTTCTTCCCCTGCTCCCAAGAGCTGGAGTGCAGATGCAAGCCCCAGGGCCCAGGTGATGTGATTACTTTCATTTTTGTTAGTTTCCACTCTTGAATTTCTCTCTCCTTGTTGGCTCTGGAGTTTCTGCAGAAATCCCTGCTACTCAGAATTGTTCCCAATTATGCCTGTCTCGACGCTCGCAGCCCAGGATCTTCCCAAGATGCCAGTATCACCACCAGTGACCTCACAGGGTCCTCCGTTCCACCCGCTAAAACCCCCTCAGATCTCCAGACCAGTGACCTCACAGGGTCCTCCATTCCACCCCCTAAAACCCCCTCAGAGCTCCAGACCCTCAAACTTCCCCCGAATTCCCCATACCCACTCTGTCCACCATGGGCTTGTTTTCCTCCCTTCCTCTCTCCCCTAGCCCTTTCATCCATTTCTTCTGTATATGGCTAAAAGCCACCCCTGGCACTGTCCCCTCCCCCTCACACAGCCCTCCAGGATTCTCCAGGAACTTCTGGGGAGATCCTGTCGCTGGAAGAGTAGCTCTTCTTCATGGGCTTGAAGAGAGCTGATCACATCCTCTAGTGATCACTTTCTTCCTCCTGCATGTCCCTCCTCCTTCTCCACTCACACTTCATCCCTTCCTAAGACACCTCATCCTCCTCATCTCCTTCATCTCCTCCTCCATCTCTTCCTTCATCATCTCTTCCTCCATCTCCCACTCCTCCATCTCTCCCTCCATTTCCTCTTCCTCCCCCACTCCCTCCTCCATCTCTTCCCCCTCCATCTCCTCATTCTCTCATGGGCACCATTACATAGGTCATGGTTCCAGAATGAATAAAAAAAAAGAGAGAGTGATCCAGGCACTCATCTCTGCTCCCTGACTGTGGGTACTTCATGACCACATACCACATACCTTCCCACCATGACGGATCCTGTCCCCTCACACATGACCCAACATAAATCCCTCTTGAGTTGCTCTATTCAGGCATCTTGGCACACGGTGAGAAAAGTGACACATGCTGCCGCTTCATCCGGTAATGTCTTCCACAGTCAAGCAATAAACGCTGGTGTTTCTGAGTCCCATGCGCTGCTTCTTCAAAGAAACCCAACCAGGAACTTGGGGTGGCATGGGAAGTATGGGGGCCAGTCTCGAGAACAGGGCACTCCTCCTATGGAATCTCACACTGGCTACATGGGGTCAAAATGGCATTGAGTTACAAGCCACCCCATCTACCACTGAATTTTTCTTTTGGGGATGGCAAGAAAACCCAAAGCTCAGCATACACACAGTGATGCCTATAAGTTTCCCACTTTCTCAAACCAGAAGCTGGTTTGAGTCAACACAGGGAGGGTTTTGTCATCCACCCCTTCCCAGTTCCTCAATGCAATGTAATGGGTTTTAAACATCTGCCGGAACTAACCACACTCTGACCATGCCTGTGGGACAGCTAGCTATAGGCATACACGCACCTACAACAATGGTATGGAGGCACCCATGCCACCTACCCACCTCGGGGAAAGTCCCAGGCACTCACATCTGCTCGCTCTAATCCGAGCTAGAACTTGCCCAAGTGTCTTAGGGTTTCTGTTGCTCTCAGTGAACACCACGACCAAAAGCAATGTGGGGAGGAAAGCCTGTGGTCCATCATCCATAGAAGTCAGGACAGGAACTCACACAGGGCAGGAACCTGGAGGCAGGAGCTGATGCAGAGGCCATGGAGGGTGCTGCTTACTGATTTATTCTCCATGGTTTGCTCAGCCTGCTTTCTTATAGAACCCAGGACCAGCAGCCCAGGGATGGCACCACCCACCACGGGCCGTGCCTCCCCCATTGATCACTAATTGAGAAAAACCCTACAAGCCAATCAGGTGGAGGCATTCTCTCAATCCAGTCTCTTCTCTTATGACTCTGGTCTGTGTCCGTTGATGTTAAAACGTGGCAGGCACACCTAGGAAACAATTTGGAGAAAAACACTCTGAATCCTGTTGAGGGCTTTTCATATTCCACTTTCTCCTGTTCCACACTATTGCACACTCGTACTCTGGCTCATGCCTGCTTCCGGTTGGCTCTGTAAAGTACGGCCCACTCTCTGTCTGGTGTAAGGCCTCTCCTGGGTCTCACCTGGACACAGGTCACAGGAAAGCCACACAGACACAAGCCAGTGTGCCCAAGTGTTCTAAGGGTGGGACACCTGCTCATGAATGGATACTTTGTTAGAATGGATACACTGTTAGAATAAAGCATCAGAGGGCCAGGTGTGGTGACACACACCTTTAATCCCAGCACTTGGGAGGCAGAGGCAGGTGGATCTCTCTGGGTTTGAGGCCAGCTTGGTCTACAGAGTTCCAGGACAGCCATGGCTACACAGAGAAACCCTATCTCAAAAAAACAAAAATATTAAATTTAAAAGAAAAAAAGTATCTGGGCTGGAGCAGTGACTGTTCTTCCAGAGGAACTTGGGTTCAATTCCCAGCACCCACGTGGCAGCTCACAACTGTCTGGAACTCCAGTTCCAGGGGACCCAACATCCTCACACAGACACACATGCAGGCAAAACACCAATATACATAAAATAGAAATAAATTAATTTAAAAAAAAACAGGATGATCTTGCAAGGTCATCTGATTAAAAACAGTATCAGATTGACCTGCTATCATTCTATCACTGCCAACTAGATATGGAGTCAGTGTGGAACACATCTTTTTTTTTTTTTTAATTTTGAGACAGGGCTTCTCTGTGTAGCCCTGGCTGTCCTGGAACTCACTCTGTAGACCAGGCTGGCCTCGAATTCACAGAGACTCGCCTTCCTCTGCCTCTCAGGTGCTGGGATTGGAGGTGTGGACCACCACCCCCCAGCTGAAACGCTTTTCCTTTCTAATTCTTCTCTCATACAATACATCCTGATTGCGCCTTCCCCTCCCCCCACTCCTCTTCCATTTCCCTTCAGAATCTGACTTTTTTAAACATTATTTTAATTTCTATGTATACGTCCATGTGTGTCTAGGAGGCAAGACACTTCCTGGGTGTGGGTGGCATCCCTCCCTGGGCGGAGGTCCGGGATCGAGCACCAGAACTCTCTCTCTCTGCTTCCTGACCACAGATGTGATGCGACCAGCTGCCTCCAGTGTCTGCCCCCATGCCTTCCCCTGCCCTGAGCCTGTCGAGTTGCTGTGTCAGCAAGGAAAAGATCTACTACTAACTACAAGATGGATCGAGAAGTTGCAACCACTCCTGAGACCTCAGACCAGTTAGAAATAAATACTAATTATCTTCAGAGCACACTCATTAAGGGAACTCGCTCCCTCCCTAGATGTACACAAAAATCTGCCATCCCCATTCAGATCTCTAACAAACCCAACTGTGACTCTACAGGGTCCAGCCTGGGGAACCATGGACATTTTGGGGGTCTTACAGATCCTGGGTGCAGGGTGATGACAGGAGAGAGTGGCCACCGTGAAGGCTCGCCCAAGCATGGGTGACAACTCCCACCTGCATAGGCGAGGCTGGAGGTGCAGGAGGTCATCTTACATCTCCTTTCCGGATTTTGTTATGTGGGCTGAGGAGACCCAAGGGAAGCCACGAGCTTTTGTCCGTGTCTCTGTTGCAACCCCTGGTCAACATTATTCTAAATTGTATGTGGGGTCGGGAGACACCACGTGAGTGCAGTCCCCACAGAGGACAGAAAAGAGCATCAGATGCCCCGAGCTGGAGTCACTGAGGGCTGTGAGCGCCAGGTGGGTGCTGGGACTAAGATCCTCCTCTGCAGGAGCATCCGGCAGCCACTCCTACCCAGCCCCAACCTTGTTCCTTTAGGAATTTGATACAATAACTTGGATTTATAGAGACAGCCCTGTTAACAGCCTAGAATCATGCCTGGGGCGCTGGATTTGCGGCACAAGACACAGAGGGTTTGTTCTTTCAGTTCCCAGTGCACACATGCTTCCTGCTTCCTAAATGAAACTGCCGAGAAACTTCATTTTAACATTTTTATCACCAGGTTTGTTTGCTTCTGTGTGTGAGTGTTCACCTTCACGTCTGTCCACGTAGCGTTTGTGCGCCGGGTGCCCTCAGAGGTCAGAACAGGGCATTGGATCCTCTGGAACTGCAGTAACAGGTGGCTGTGAGCCTCCGGTGAGTGCCGGGAATCAAACCCAGGTCCTCTGTAAGGTCAGCTACTGTTGCTAACTGCCGAGCCCTCTCCCCCAGCACTGTGAGCATCCTTCTGACGTGTTTTATACAATACAGGCCAGTCTTGAATTCATGATCCCCCTGCCTCAGTCTCCTAAGTGCTGGAATTAGAGGCCTGAGTCACCACACCTGGCTCCCAATCTTTCTTTTAAGGTGGCCTGAGGGGAAGGGGACTGGAGAGATGGCCCAGGGTGTGAACTGCTCTTGCAGAGGACTTGAGTTTGGTTCCCAGCATCCATGTGGCGTGACTCACATCCACGGCTAACTCCAGCTCCAGGGGATCCAACACCCTCTTCTGGCCCGGCAGGGACTGCACTCCCATGTACATACTCATACAATACACATAAATAATAAAAGTAATATTTAAAAAAAATGGCCTCGAGCCGGGCGGTGGGGACACACACCTTTAATCCCAGCACTTGGGAGGCAGAGCCAGGCATGAGTTCAAGGCCAGCCTGGTCTACAGAGCGAGTTCCAGGACAGGCACCAAAACAACACAGAGAAATCCTGCCTCAAAAAACAAAAAACAAACAAACAAACAAAAATATGGCCTCAGCCGGGTGGTGGTGGTGGTCTCTGCAGCACACTACCCTAGTCCTTCCTTTGAACATTTTTTTAAAGATGTATTTATTTATTATGTATACAGCATGTATGACTGCAGACCAGAAGAGGGCGCCAGATCTCATTACAGGTGGTTGTGAGCCACCATGTGGTTGCTGGGAATTGAACTCAGGACCTCTGGAAGAACAGCCAGTGCTCTTACCCTCTGAGCCATCTCTCCAGCCCTCTTTGAGCATTTTTATTATGTTGATTTATGTGGTTACGTGTGCACGTGTGTGCAGCAGTCAGAGGACAATCTGTGGGCATCCGCTCTATCCTTCTACCTTGTGGTCCTGGGGCTGGAACTCGGGTCCCTGAGGGCTTGGCTGTAAGTACTGTACCCACTGAACCATCTTGCCAGCCCATACTCTAGACTTCTTCATCACTATGGCAACCTGTTTTGAGGACCAAGTGACTATGCTGATCATTCAAATTTTATAGTTTCGTTGTGGTTTGTCTTTGGGGCTTGTAGGAACATGTTTTTCAAGTTTTTACATGCTGTGGGAACAACTTACCCATAAATTATGAAAGATATTGGGTCAGTAAATCTGATAGTGACAGGGAAGGGATTCAGAACCCACACGGCCGCCCATGTTTCATTCACTCCTTTGAAATTAGCCCAAATTCCCCTCAGTTTCTAAGACTTAGTCAATGTTTTTTTGAGATAGGGTTACATGTAGCCTGAGCTGGCTGACCTTGAACTCGTGATTCTCCTGCCTCCACTTCCTGAGTGCTGGTGACAGGTGTGCACCACCATGCTACAGAGACAAAAGGGGGGATCAGTTTTGGCTCTTCTGCCCAGGGTGGCTGGCCATCGAGATGCACCGAGGCCCAGCCATTTTCAGTGAGACAGCAAGGCTTTGAGGAAACCTGAGTCTGAGAAAGGAATTGGGTCCCAGGAGGAAAGGGGGGCCACAGAAGAACTCTGCTGTGGGGACGTTAGGCAGCTGAGAGACGAGAACGGTGTAGCCCTAAGGGACAGGCGGAACCAGCAGCAACTCCACCTGAGGGAGGGGTCCAATATCACAGAAGCCACCAGGGCCTAGAGAAGCTGTGGGAATGAGCAGGCGGCAGCTAAGGGGAGATAACGAACTCATAAGGTGTGGGCTCGGGAGGACACGAGGACAGAGCACGTAGCTCCAGGGCAAGGGGACGGGGACGAGGAGAGGCCACAGGACCTGGAGCATGTGGGCAGCTCTTAGGCGGAAGTTCCAGAAGGTGCTGGGAGGAGCCATGAGGGAGTAGAGGGCATAGCGTCATGGTAACAAGAATTTCAATCCGGGGCATCCCCAAGCGGACAGAGAGACTTGCAAGAGAGAAATGCCCCAAATCACAGAGGCAAGATATCACTTTCCACATGATGGGGCTCCAGCAGGGCAAGAGGAAGGTTCCTGGCACACCAGCGTGATTTTATATCAAAAGTAGACAAAGCCGGGAGCTCCGTAGGGACACTTACCGGGTCGGAGGGAGAGACTAGTGGTTAGAGCAGGTTGAGGAGGACACAGCTGGAGAGGTGCAAGTGTCTCAGTGAGCAGAACTGCCCAGGTGGTGGTTCCCACAAAGCATTGCAGGGAGATGCTCACACGGTAGGCAGGTTGAGAGCAGCAGAGTTCCTTAGGGAGGGAACTCATTTTAGCCATTCCTGAGGTTTTGGCACTGGATAAATAAAAAGAGAGAGAGAGAGAGAGAGAGAGAGAGAGAGAGAGAGAGAGACAGAGACAGAGACAGAGACAGAGAGAGAGAGAAAGGAAAGGTGTGGTTGTTAGGATTCTGCTCCCATTCCTCGGGGTCACGCAATCCCCGCCTTAAAAAGCCTGACGGACCCCCACTCTCTCTGTGTTCTCTCTCTGCTCTCTGCTCTGCTCCCTCCCCCCACTCCCCTCCCCCACCAGGCCTGGCTCTCTTTCCCCCTCTTTCCCTTTCCCTCCCAATAGAGCTCTAAAGTTACCACTGGGTTCTGTCGTGACCGGGACCTTTCCACCAGGTAACCAGTGCTGTAACCAGCGCCGATTACCATCAGTGGTAGAAAAGAAAGTTTACTGTAGATAAAAGGGGGAGTATAAGCAGAGTCAGGGACATCTGGGTGAGTGCAGCGTGGACATGACCCTGAGCCATGTGAAGAGTCGGGAGGGGAAGGGAGAGGGCAGAACCAGGTGCTCCGCCAGGAGGTCAAACATACAAAAGGGGCAGGTGACCAAGATGTCTGGATTATACAGCAAAGAGCCTCTGGGGAGGAGCAGCCCAGCCCCTGGAGAGTCCAGGGAGAGGGCTAGAAGGTGGGGCACACCAGCCATACCCTGTAACAGGTAGGGACTGAGGGATGCAGGGAGGCCAGGTCCACTTTGATATGTTGGTTGCATTTTAAAAATGGTGGGAAGGAGTCACACCATACAACAGGGCCCATGTAGGAGGTTTGTGGAGGGGAGGGGAGAGAAGGGGGCAGAGACCCTAGGGATGAGAGCGAAGGAAGAGAAAGAGAGAGGGGGAGGTATACAAGGCCAGCCTTTTATAAGGAAACAGTGAATGCACATAAGAGGTGCTCTTAGCTGCTGCCGCTGAGGTAGATCCTGTCAGGACCCCAAGGGCAGCCAGTACAGAGGCCTGAAGGCTAACATGCCTCCCTTCTGTTTACTATAAAAAGGGGAGGAGTTAGAAAGGGGTAGCAGGTGAGGTCTCTATAAGGCTGCCCTCGAACCAGTAAACTATGAAAGCTTCAAGACATAGTTCAGGACAGACGAGAGAATCCATCTCAATTTCTAGAATGACTTACAAAGGCCCCTTTACAGTATACTAATGTAGATCCTGAGAGCCCAGAGAGCAGACAGCTCCTCATGACCCATTTCTTCCCCCAGAGCTTCCCTGACATTAGGGCCAAGCTTAATCATCTGGAGTGATGGCCCATAACCCCGCAGGCAGAAGTCTTAGCGCTGGCTTTTAAGGTGCACCAAGGGGGAGATGAGAAAGCACGTAAACAGAAATATCAAATGCTGGTCAAGGTCATCTGACTGGCCGCCCAAGGGCCCCAAGGTCCTTGTTTTAAATGTGGTCGAGAAGGCCATTGGGCTTGTACTTGCTCTGCCCCACGTGGGCCACCTGGGCCTTGTCCAAAGTGCCACCAACAGGGACATTGGTCAGCTGACTGCCCCCATGCACCTCATGGCATGCGGACATCAAACACAGACCACCTTCCAGCCAACCATCTAGGCTTGGTCATGGATGATTGGAGATACCCAGGCTCCGGCCTAACAACTGTCATCTCCCACAGGGAGCTTCGGGGAGCCGTTACAGTATCGGGGCGATCCATTTCCTTCCTTGTGGACACTGGGGCCCCTTACTCGGTCCTGAGGGAATTTTGGGGACCCACCTTTCCCTCTCCCTATTGTTGGGGTAGGGGGACAGCCTTACCTACCTCACCAGACCCCACCACTCAATTGTATTTTCAGGAGTATCCCTCTCACCCACACATTTTTGGTCATGCCAACCTGCCCTGTGCCCCTAATGGGAAGAGAATTTTTAGCCAAGGTAGGAGCTTCCATTTTATTTGCTCCCTCCATTCGCCTGACCCCAGACTCGCCAGCAGCTCCTCTCCTCCTCCGCCTAGCCTTTTACCCCACCCCCAACCCAGGGGAATTCCTCCTCAATCACAGTGACACAAACAGGGCCCTGCTCTCTTAAGTTCCAGAGGACACCGAGATCAACTGCCTTGTCTCCAATTCCAGAAGAGTGAGGTTTCTTCCCACAACCGTACTCAATCCCACTGGATTGGGGCCCCATGTGTTCTTCTTCCTGATTCCCCCTCCAAGTTCTCCTGTCTCTACCGACCACATTCTGCTTCATCAGTTTCCCTCTGTGTCTCTAATAACATATTCAAATTTCTAATGAACTACTCAGCTAACTGTTACAGGAAGACCACCATCAGCCATAGAGCTGGAGGCGCAAGGACCATCAAATACACCCAGGCGGTAAGAAACAGGAACACTCCAGAGGTGTTCACACCCCCTGACTCAAAAGGGTCTGGACTCTGCAATAGCAGACTTTAATATAACAGTCTATTACTGTTAAATGCCCTCAGCACTCAATCACCTGTGTCTCCTGGATGCTGACGTGACACCACAATAATGAAAGGAAACAGGTGCCTTAAGGGTTGTCTCAGGTGAAGACAGGAAGCCTAACTGATAATAATAATAATAATAATAATCATGTTCCAGATTTCTCTCTCTCTCACACTATATGACTCCATAACTTTAACACTAACCAATAAAATTCTGATAGCAGAGTACTAAACACTATAATATCTATATCATAGCTAACAGCTCAGGATTTTAAATTCCCCTCGGTTGTTTCTTATGTCTCCTTCATAAACTTAAAAATTCTTCTGAGCTCCAGGTAATCAGCTTGGACCCACCTGGACTGGTCAGATCCACTTCAACTTGTTGGATTCAAGCCCTCAGGTCCAAGCCGCGCTGGACAATTCCACAGGGCTCAAAACAGCAGGGAAGACAATCAGCTACCTCATAACATCTGGCTACCTCAAGAAAAGCCCCTCCCCAGCCCCCCCAAAATTAACCGATGCCCACCACATCAGCTGGAAGCAGTTCTGAGAGACCCGGGGCCCCCATTCCCGTTCACCCAGCACCCCTATCCCCTTACTTTTTATAATAACAAAAAGGGTGGAATGTTATTTTTCCCAACCACTTCTGGAGTCACATGACTGTGGTGCACTGTCAGGAGTCAGGCAAAATGCTTAGTCACTCCAGGGCCTTGTGTCCTGTGTAATCTGCACACAGTGTGATCACATAATCTATGTAGCAAACAGGAAGAGGAAATGGGATCAGGCTATCCAGGCCCAGCCCCGCCCCAAGTGACCCGCTTCCTGCAGCAAGGTACCACCTCTTAAAGGCTCTACAGCGTCCCCAAAGCAGCACCACCTTTTGGGAACAAAGTGTAAAGCCCTTTTAAGCCCAGTGATAGCTGAACTATACATATAAATATTGATTAGATTCCGGGATACAGAAGAGACCTATCTTCATCTGTTCAGAGGGCTATGTTTTACTTAAGTTGTGTAAGTGAGATTCCTATTCATCTTCCCCTTCACTGTTTGATTTACGGCAGACATTTTTCTATAGGATAATCCATAATCTAAAAAGATTTTAGCCTCCCCTCCTGAAAGTACAGCCAGCATATCCTTTCATCAGCTTGATACGGTACAAATTCTTATCCTAATAGTGAAATGGTTCACTAAAGCTTGCCCAGTAGTTGGGCAAAACCAAAACTTAGTATAAGCCACAGTCATCATAGGGCCCTCCCTGCTAGGTAGCCTCCCTGGATCTGTGGGTTGCAGTCTAATTATCCTTTGCTCTACATTTAGTATCCACTTATGAGTGAGTACATACCATGTTTGTCCTTCTGAGTCTGGGTTACCTCACTCAGGATGATATTTTCTAGTTCCATCCATTTGCCTGCAAACCTCATGCTGTCATTGTTTTTCTCTGCTGAGTAGTACTCCACTGTGTATTTGTACCACATTCTTTATCCATTCTTCTGTTGAAGGGCATCTAGGTTGTTTCCAGGTTCTGGCTATTACAAATAGTGCTGCTATGAACATAGTTGAGCATGTTTCTTTGTGGTATGATTGAGCATTCCTTGGGTATATGCCCAAGAGTGGTATGGCTGGGTCTTGAGGTAGATTGATTTCCAATTTTCTGAGAAACTGCCATACTGATTTCCACAGTGGTTGTACGAGTTTGCACTCCCACTGTTTGGAGAAGAAAGGAATATAGAGCAATGATTTCCTAAGTACAGAGTCTCTGTTTTGTGTGATGGAAAAGCCCCACAAATGGACAGTAGTATCAGGACGTAATATCAGGGATATAATAAATTAATGTAATTAATGAATATCATAATATAGTTATTTAATGAATACTGCAAATGTGATCAATGAATACCACAAATGTAAATAATATCATGAGTGTAATTAATGAATATCATGAGTGTAATTAATATCTTGAATGTAATTCATGCCACTGAATTGTGAACTTAAAAATGGTTACAACTGCAAATATTAAGTTCATTTGAAAAAATAAGGTGGAATGTAATCACCATACATTATATGTGTGTGTGAAATTGAAGATAGTGATGTTCTAAAATATAGAAAGTGGTGATGGTGTCATGGGTCTATGAGGATGCTGGACTAAAGTCCATCAAATTGTGCAAATGGGCATATTGTATACTATGTGAATTATTTGTTGATAAAGATTTTATAAAACGTACAAAAAAAAAAAGTGTCAGGCACATCAGTCCGGGTGGGCATTTCACATTCAAAGTGCCTCAGGAAGGAATCCCGGGTCATAAAACGGACAAAACCAGAGGGGGACGGGGAGGGGCAGGGAGGGGGGCACTGAGGAGGCAGCCAGTGAGACAGCTCTGAGGGAAAAGTGCTTACCACCAGTCCTGGAGACCTGAGCTCTGTTTCCGGAGTCCACAAGCACAAGGCAAAAGGGGACGGCTGAAGCCTGCAAGCTGTCCTCTGACTTCCATATGCACAGGTGCGCACACATGCTCACACACACACACACACATACACACACACACACACACACACACACAATAATACATAGATAAATTAATAAAAAATAAAAACGCCAGGTTCTCCCCCTTAATCCACAAAGCCTGCTGGCTACCTCATTTCTCTGCTTTCTTGTATGTATGGGATGCATCTCTGTCCTTTGTCCCCAAGGGGAAAACCCACCACATAAAGGATGTGATTATGCCTCCACAAGTGCACTGCCCACTGATCTGTATCTTTTTTGGGAAAATCCCCTTAAACCGCAAGAGTAAACTTGTTTTTAAATGCCACTTCAGGCTGGGCAGCACCGGCTGTTCTTGCCGAGGACCTGCTTTTGATTCCCAGCACCTGCATGGCGGCGGCCACGGCTCACAACCAGCGGAAACTCCAGTCCTTGGGGATCCGATACCTGCTTCTGGCCTCTGCAGTCACCGGGCATGCACACAGTGAACAGACACGATGGCAAAACACACCTATGCATAAAAAATTACAATACACTTTTAATTTTAAAAGACTCAATTAAGTGTCTGTACTCATGTCTGCCCACAGTCTAAATTCTCCAAGACTGGGGCTGATCTTTCTGTCCTTCAGGCTCAGCCCTTTGGCCCCTGCTCCCTAACTGACGAAACGTTGAAGCAGCCTGTGCCGGCCTGTGTCTTGGACCTTAGCATCCTTTGGGCCCCTGCTCTGCGTTTGAGGGATCACTCAGCAGCTTGCACCCTAATCGTTCTGCCTCACTCGGGAAATAAGCCTACCACCAAACCTCTATGCTTGATACCCTTTTAAAGGCTTCTGAACTCATCTGCCTTCACAGTCAGACGTGGTCCCACACCCCTTATCTTTGCAACTTCTCCCGGTGATCCAGTAGATCCAAGGATTCTTGGGCTATGCACTCTCTCCCGCTGCCGCTGACACCCCCACGTGGTCAGACCCTAGCTTAGTCTGTCTTGCTTTTGCTCAAAATGTCTTGTTTTCTGTTCTGTCCCTCCCTCCCTCCCTCCCTCCCTCCCTCCCTCCCTCCCTCCCTCCCGTGGCCAGCGGAAATGCAAGACCTGGGCTTGACTGCTCCCCGTCCAGTCCACGAAGCCAGCTGCTACTCTGTTTCCCAATTTCTCCTTGCTCTGGCAGCTAAACTTTGTAATGTAAGAGTCACCCAGGTGATAATGGTTTTAAAGGCATGAAGGGATCACGGGGAACAGCTAAGGGTTGCAAATGTATGGCAAGGCTAGAATTCCAGAGAGAGTCCAGTTGCAATGGTGGACCTTAACCGTTTTTAAAATGCCAGTGCCAGGGGACAGTCACCAGAAGCACCAGCCATGGTAAAATGCAGCAGGCTGAGATCTAGAAGGCAGGCTATGTATATTCTTCCAAGGATGGGGCCAAAGAAGTGATCCAGGCCTCTAAATTAAAAAAAAAAAAAAAAAGTGTGAATGAGCCCCAGATACTGAACTGTGTGGATTGTTTGCTCTGGTGGAGTTGGTTTTGCCTTGCACAGATTATGGCTCTGCCATGCTTTCCCCCTCTTAAAATAAAAGAAGGAGCTTTATTTTTGATATTGCATGTTCTAAGTGAAAGTCTATACAAAATTTAAGGGTCTAAAATTGTTTTAAGATATTTGAGGATATAAAAGTCTGTGTAAGCTTTGAGGATCTCAGAAAATGATATTTAAGATATAAATACCGGTTACAAAGATATAACCAGATGGTTTAAATGCTTCAAATTACTTTCCCCTTCTATGATATTGTTATATTAAAATTTCAAAAGTTCAGAGTTCAACATTAATAGAATTCTGATACTGTTTGGGTCACAAGCTCAAGATTTTAGATTTTCTTTGGTTGTCTTATAAATATAAACTTAAAGGTATGAGTCTATTCCTGCTGTTTTACGGATACCCATTACCTGCTTTTTCTATGATTTGGATTTCAATACTGATTGGTAATACTAATATACCTAAAACTTTTATGTCCTTTTGTAAAATAAAATTCATATAAGCTTCAGAGGCTCAAAAGAAGTCATAAAACTTGGATCTATAGTAGAAATAGGCTAAGTTTAGTTATAAGAGCTAGCTAGCAAGAAAATTGAGCCATAGGCCATGGCTATGTTATTTGTAATTGAAAAAAAAAAAAAAAAGCTAGACTGGTTCTCAACTCATAGAGCTCTACCTGCCTGTACCGCCCAAGTGCATTATGAGTTTTTCCTCCAACTTACTTTTCCACTAATTTTAGCTGGGCATGGCTGGGCATGACTTTAATCCCAGCACTCAGAAAGCAGGGGCAAGTGAATCTTTGTGAGTTCGAGGCCAGCCTGGTCTACAAAGCAAGTTCCAGGATAGTCAGTGTTGTTACACAGAGAAACACTGCCTAGAAAAGCAAAAAAAAAAAAAAAAAAAAAAAAAAACCACTTGGATCTACTTCACAGAGGTAAAGGGACTCCAGATAAGTACAGCAATACAGCTTGAGTTTTTGCCACCTGTCTATTCCTAAGGATGGTATTTTTCCTTCTGGAACTCCTCCCCTTCCCAATTACTAAAACTATGGGCCTGAAAGTTTCAAATCAGTTCATTTTTTTTTTTTTTTTGGTTTTTCGAGACAGGGTTTCTCTATGTAGCTTTGTGCCTCTCCTGGAACTCTCTTGGTAGCTCAGGCTGGCCTTGAACTCAGAGAGATCTGCCTGGCTCTGCCTCCTGAGTGCTGGGATTAAAGGTGTGTGACACCACTGCCAGGCAAGTTCATAAATTTTAATTTCTGTTCCTGGTGTAAAGATGTCTCAACAGGTTTCCACTTGGCTGGCAGACACATCAAAGCATTGGTTGCTGATTGCAATCTGCTCCAAAAGACCATGAGCTCTGGACTCACTGAAAGCTGATGTGGACCAGACCAGCCAACGTGATTGTTCCCTGTCTCTACAGCTGGGCCAGACATCCACACGCTTCTGACAGATGATGCCCCATTGCCTTTGACAAGCCTCTCAGCTCCACTGTCAACTCAAAGCAGTTCCAAAGAGAATACATCGTCCTGTGCTCCCTACCCAAAATAGACTGAAAAGCTGAGTCCAAAAGAAACTCCCTGGCATAGGGGACAAATGTCTACTATAATGCCCACCAACACACCAGGAAACTGGGCTCAGAGCTGTCAATCGATAGATTTATTAACTAAAACGGTTCTGCAATAAGACAAGACACTTGACCTTCTTTATGAAGAACCAAAGATGTATTATATGGCCTTAAGAAATTATTATTTCTATATAAATCATTCAGGATTATAATCTGGCTGTACTCAAAGATCAGAACTACAGGCTTTAAAAATGCCAGTCAATGTAGATATCACTGCCCTAGAAAAACCTGTTACACATTTAGAGGAATTGTTCCCCTCTCTAGCTGAAATAGTTCTTCAGGATAGAAGGAGTCTTGACCTAAAATTTATTCAATTGATCCCCCTGGTTATCATTCCTTCAACAAGGGGGGCCTATGCAAGGCCTTAGGAGAGCAATGCTGTTTTTATGTTAATTGCTCAGGGATCATTAGAAACTCCATGGCCCTGCTGAAAAAGCAGATCCATGACAGAGACAGGCAGCGGCAACAAGGAGACCAGCCTGGTGTCTGCCTTAGCTAGAACCCTTACTATACTGAAAGGTCAAAGCAACGGCTTAGAGAACATCTCTCCTTATCTAAGGTCTATTCAGGCGAACCAAGACCAACTTATGCCTAACCTTCTCGCTTTTACTTACATATTGGTAAGCTTTAGAGGGGCTGAGAAGGGTTCCCAACCCCTATACAGAAATTGTTGAAAATGATTTTTTGAACACCCAAAATAAGGCGGCCAAGTCTTCCCGACGGGCCCAGCTGCAACAGAAGGCTGTACTCCAAGCCCATGCCTTGGCAGCTGCCCTGAGGCCACCGGGGCCCCCACAAGGGGGGCAAGGAAGTCGACCATGGATGAGGCTCCATCCCACTGGAGTTCAGCCCAAGCCAACTCCACCAGGAGCCTGTGTCCGCTGGTCACGGTACTGCCCTGACCCTAAGCTTCCCATGAGGCCATGTCCTGTCTGCTGACAGCTTGCACCCTCGAGATTGGAATGTCCCATGCCGGCTCGTCCTCTATGCCACACCACAGAGGTCCAGCCTCACCACCACCGGCATCTGACTCTCCCATCCTTTGGACCCCTCAGCCTGGTGAAGGACTGAGGGTATGCAGACTGGGCGGCTCACATCCCCCTCTCCAAGGCTGAGGTGGCGCTGCCGGTAGTGGGTAAGTCCTTGACTTTCTATTGGAACTGGGAGCTACCTCCTCCGTTCTAACCTCTTCCTTAGGTTCCTTTGCCAATTCCTGTCTCGGGGGTAGATGGGACCCCCTCCTTGGCATTTAAGAGAAACCTGGGACTGCCTACACAGCCGGAAAGCGGTCTCACTCCTGTTCGCTTACTCATCCTTCTCAGATCTGATGGCGTTTGCCCGTTTTACAGCTCTCCCCCAAACCCCAAGGCTACAAACACCTTGGCAGCTCATTAATAAATTTTCTGTTAAAAATACAGACAGGTGTGCCTCATTCACAGACTGCATGGTACAGGATTAAACTGGTTTCAGATGTAACTTCAGAGGTTCAGAGTTTTAACACGGATAAATGCAGTTTTGATAAACTGACAGAGCACTGACTGCAGACAGTCTTAGGAGCCCTTAAATTTCTGTGGACTTTACTGGTCCCAGCTTTTAGAGACAGGCTAGCATTAGAGAGGATATAGAAGCCTCCCTCTTCCTTCACTCTATCAACCACTTCCATTCAGTCAATTTCCTCTGGTTATAGAGTTAAAGATGTGCTTCATTGGGCTGGAACCAGGAAATGTTCATACCTTTTCATCCAAAGCCATAGCTTTTGCTATGACACCAACATGTAAATCTGTTCAGTTGTTTTACAGACATTTACATGTAGCAGGAATCTTAAAAGTTCTTATTAATAAAATAAAACCCAGGCGAGTTATTGGGGTCCATGCTGGTAGATCAGAGAGACAGAATAAGCCACAGCTATCTCACCTCACCAGTTCCTCAGTTGGTCCTGTTTCCTCAGACTGGAAGCTTCTGTGTCCTCATCCCAATGAATCTCAGCTGAACTGTGTTGCTCCATAGCCTGAATGCTTAACCAGCCAAAATCTTCTAGTTCCTGGTCCTCACGCCTTATATATCTTTTTGCTTTCTACTACCACTCCCTGGGATTAAAGGCTTGCTTTCTGGGATTAAAGGCGTGTCACCATGCTTGGCTATTTCCAATGTGGCCTTGAACTCACAGAGATCCAGAGGGATTTCTATCTCTGGAATGCTAGGATTAAAGGTGTGAGTGCCACCGTTTTCTAGCCTTTGTATCTAGTGGCTGTCTGTTCTCTGACCCCAGATAAATTTATTAGGGTACACAATATTTTGAGAAACACAATAACACCACATCTCCTCTCTTTTTGTCTAAAATTAAAGAAAGCTTATAACTAATACAAGAAAAACTATCTAATATGTATATACAATATATACAGACAAAAATTACATTGACAATGTCTAGTCCATTAACATTTGACAGATTCAGATAAAAACTCCATTATATATATTAACAATGTCCAGTCCAGTAACATCTGATAAACTCAGACCAAAAAATTTTCATTACTTATCTTATTTAAAACAAGTAGTTCCTTTTTAAAAGTAGATTCCATAATCTCCCTTTTTATCTTATAATATCCATATTTTCTCTTTTTTCTTTTCATAATAGATTCATTAGTCTACCTTTTGTCATTTTTATATCTTCCCCTTTTTCTTCAGTGTAGATTCAGTGATCTACCTATTTATCCTATTATTTCTTTATCTTTTTTCTCAGAGTAGATTCGATGATCTATCTCATATCTATATTCTCTTTTTCTTTTTGCTTTCTAGGGGTAAAGATATCTTTAGGGAATCTTGAAAAGAAAATTTTTGGGTTAATCGTCAAGTCCTGTATCATTTGTCCAGTCTCTGCATAACAGGAAAGTTCAGGGCTTGTTTCAAGTCCTTGTTCAAGTAGTCTGTCAGGCTGGATCATCTCAGCTAGCCATCTCAAATTTGTCCTAAGCAGTTTGTAGTCCAAAGCAGATCTTTCCGTGGTGTTAATCAGCTTAATGGCTTTACCATAGTCCTTTTGAAGATTTCAAAGTCGCTGTTAGGTATGGTCATGGTTCCATGCAGCCTTTTTTTTTTTTTTTTTTTTGTGCCTCCTCTGGTTTGGAGCAATCACAGTCTGATAAATGTCTGTCTCTTGGAACCATGAACATTCTTCCCTAGAACAGAAAATCTTCACAGCAATTTCTCCCCACCATTTGTCTTGCCAAACTTTTCCGAATAGACCTTTGCCGATGCTTTCTTGTAACACGATGGTCCTGGCAATTCTTCTCTGAACCAGCAGTAGTAAACCCTTCGTCCCAGGTAGCAGCATCACCGCAGTCACCAACACGATGAGAAGGAGCTGGCAACGTGGAGCAGTAGCCACTGCTCCCATGGTCCCACCACTTTTTGTGGCTCAGTCCAGGCCAAAGCTTCTCCCAAACCTCCTAGGCCGGCCTCAAACTCGGGATCCTACTGCCTCTGTCTCCTTCAGCAAATCCTACCGGTGTGTGCCACCACAACTGCCTGAGTGTAGCTTGGGCCTGAGCTGGGGCTCACAAGGCCACAGGCAAACAGCTTTTTCATGAATTCGTAACACGAACGTTGGGCGCCAGATGTAGCAGGAATCTTAAAAGTTCTTATTAATAAAATAAAACCCAGGCGAGTTATTGGGGTCCATGCTGGTAGATCAGAGAGACAGAATAAGCCACAGCTATCTCACCTCACCAGTTCCTCAGTTGGTCCTGTTTCCTCAGACTGGAAGCTTCTGTGTCCTCATCCCAATGAATCTCAGCTGAACTGTGTTGCTCCATAGCCTGAATGCTTAACCAGCCAAAATCTTCTAGTTCCTGGTCCTCACGCCTTATATATCTTTTTGCTTTCTACTACCACTCCCTGGGATTAAAGGCTTGCTTTCTGGGATTAAAGGCGTGTCACCATGCTTGGCTATTTCCAATGTGGCCTTGAACTCACAGAGATCCAGAGGGATTTCTATCTCTGGAATGCTAGGATTAAAGGTGTGAGTGCCACCGTTTTCTAGCCTTTGTATCTAGTGGCTGTCTGTTCTCTGACCCCAGATAAATTTATTAGGGTACACAATATTTTGAGAAACACAATAACACCACATTTACAGGTTCCTGCACAGGTCCACCCCTCACACCAGACTCATGCCAAGGCCAAACCCTCAGGGACTCTCCAGACACACCACCAGCCACTGCACCAACAGAGACACCAACCAGGTGAATACTGGAAGGTTAACTTCACCCACATGCCCACTCATAAAAACTCCATTATCCCCTAATTTGTTGATACTTTTACAGGATGGAGGCATTTCCCACTCCAGAGAAACATCAGGTGTGATGGCTCCTGCACTCCTGAAGAACACATGATCCCTCATTTTAGTGTGCCAGGTCCCCAAGCTCCTGGGACTTCACTGCTGGTGCCACCTCTCCAGGCACAAGTGGGCATCTACCCAGCAACTGAAGCCTGGTTTTCCAAGATGTCCCAGTGAAGGGCATATCTGCCCTCATCCACCCAGGGCACATCTCCGTTTCATTCTTTCTGGCAGTTATCACCCTTCCCATGGCTAGTGCCACTCATTAGGCCAATGACAACAATCTGTTTTTCTTCTAGCAACCTGCCTTCTCAGCTCCCTCAGGGAACAGATGCCTGAGGTCTCCAGGATGACAGCTAACTGAATGCTTCTTCACTCACACCTCCCGCTGTGTGTGAGCCCCGACTCCCAACCTCCCCCTCCCCACTTCATCCCAAGTCAGCAGGAAGCAGTCTCAAGAATTTGGAACCCTCATTCCCCCATCATATTGTTATCCATAAATAACTCACCTTTTTATAAAAATCAAAAGGGAGGAATGTTAGCATTCAGACCCCCCATGGGGACCCACCCAGCATCCTCACAAAGTCATCTTATGTAAAGTCCTCTTTAAGAGAAAATCCCTCCCCTTCTCTCTCCTTCCTTCCTCTTCCTTGCCACAAGGGCGTGCACAGTGCACACCTCCTCTCTCTCTCTCTCTCTCTCTCTCTCTCTCTCTCTCTCTCTCTCTCTCTCTGCCTTCTCTCCCCTTCTCCTTTCCCCCTTTAATAATAAAACATTTCACATGAATGCTCTCACATGGTGTGAATGACTTTCCGCCATGCCCCTCGGCTCCAACCCACCAAGGCTGCTGCTGTGCTGTTTTTAAAATACAACAGGAATGCTTGCCCAGCATGTATAAAGTCCTGGGTCCCATCCTTGGTACGAAGAAATAAAATAATGAATATAAATGAACTGTTTCTGTTGTTTTCTGATGCTGAAAATAGTCTAACCCTGGAGTGATGGCTCATCTTGAACTCGGGTATTTTCTCATCACAAAGAGAAAAGTAATAATTTATGACCTTGATAAGGGTTTTTGTTGTATTTTGTTTTGTTTTGTTTTGTTTTGTTTTGTTTTTGTGGAAGTTTTGGGGGTTTTTGGTGGTGGTGGATGGTTGGTTGGTGGTTTTGGTCTCACTCTGTAGACCAGGCTGGCCTCGAACTCACAGAGATCTGCCTGCCTCTGCCCCCCAAGTGCTGGGATTAAAGGCATGTGCCACTGTGCCTGGACGTGCTTGGAACAGTTTGCTTCTGGTGCCAGGGCAGAATTGTGTTGCTCTCCTTAAGCAAGACTTGGGAGCCAGGTGCCTGAGCCCACAAGCTTTCAGTCACATGATCCTAGACAGAAAGTCTTCTGATCTGTAGTGGTTTAAATGAAAGTGGCCCCCCAGTCTCAGACATTTGAACACTTGGTCCTGAGTTGGTGGCACTGTTTGGGTGTTAGGGTCCTTGAGAAGTCCCCAAAAGACCAACAGTCATGATGCAGTCAACAAGAGTGTTTATTAAACCACTGCGTGTGGGGTCACTCACCTGCACACAATGGCAACAATGTTGAGGCAGCCAAGGGAGTTCCTAGGGCAGCTAGGTCATTTGTTATGATTGGCTTAAGCAAGTGGCAATCATATTAGTATGTTTTAATTGGCTAGGGCTAGTTAGGGCCTGATTGAGACTACAGCTTTTCCATTTGGGGCAGGCCTGCACAAGTCCCAAGTTTGTCCTTGTTTGGTTATTACCTGGGTGAGGGGAGAGGTTTGACCCAGGCCTAGTTCATGCAGGAACTGAGGCCTAGTTCTTAAGTGAGTTATTAGGGGCCTGGCATGATATTTGCCTGGCCTCTCATTTAGTAGGTGCTCTGTATGATATGAAAGTGTTGCTCATTGATTGATAAATAAAACGCTGATTGGCCAGTAGCCAGGCAGAAAGTATAGTACAGGCGGGACAAGCAGAGAGGAGAATTCTGGGAAGTGGAAGGCTGAGTCAGGAGAAGCCACTGCCGCCATGAGAAGTAAGATGTAAAGTACCAGTAAGCCACAAGCCATGTGACAACTTATGGATTTATAGAAATGGGTTAATTTAAGATACAAGAACTAGATAGCAAGAAGCCTGAGCCATTAGGCTAAACAGTTTAAATAATATAAGCATCTGTGTGTTTATTTGTGTCTGAGTGACTGCAGGCCTGGGTGAGACCGGAGATATCTCCAGTTACAGGTAGGTTTAGGAGGTGATGCCTTGATGGAGGAAGTATGTCACTGGGGTGGGCTCTGAGGTGTCAAAGCCATGCACCATCCAGGTTCACTGTCTCTGCTTCAAGCTCTCAGCTTCCTGCTCCTGCTGACATTCCTACACTCTACCGACAAGGAACCATAAGACCAAATAAGCCTTTCCTTATATACATTGCCTGGGTCACGGCGTTTTATCACAGCAGTAGACCAGTAAGTAACACACAACGTCACAGGGGACAGAAATGTGCACATATGTAGCCATTCAGAAATATTCTCTGAAGCCGGGAGATGGTGGTAACGCACACCTCTAATCCCAGCACTGGAAGGCAGAGGCAAATGGATCTTTGTGAGTTCCAGGACAGCCAGGGTGACATAGTGAGACCCTGTCTCAAAAAAAAAAAAAAAAAAAAAAAACAAGAACAAAATATACCCTTTGAGTATCTACAAGAATTGACAGTGCCCAAGACAGACAAGGGTTTTGCGTCTGTGGAAAGACAAGCAGCAGTGAGGACACACGGAAGGGAGAAGGGGGAAGATGGCCGGGTGAGTAGAGTGCTCGGACCCGTTCCCAGCACCCTCACAACAGCCTGATGAGTGCTCAGATCCATTCCCAGCGCCCTCACAACAGCCTGATGCAGCATCTACAAGTGCAGCTCCAGGGAGGCAGAGACGGGGAGACAGGGGCTCACTGTGCTGGCAGTCAGGCCTGCCCCTTGGGGACACAGCAGGATGTGCTTCCTATAACATTCAAGCAAATACCTAGACAGCCCAGGGCCTTGCAGCCACATGTCATTACTCATTACGTGGTCTGTGTGCGTGGCTGCTGCAGAGTCTCCATGTGCGGGCACTAAATTCCCTTATTAAAGGAAAGCCTCCCCATCTCTCTCTCTCTCTTCCACCACCTCTTCGTCCGCCTCGGCGCCCCCTTCTCCTACCTCCTCCTGTCTCTCTTCCTCTTCCTCTCTCCTCAGCTCTTGTCTCCAGAAGCTCACTCTGCATCTCTTCCCTCCCCTCCCCCAGTAAATTCTCCACATGAGCTCTGTCCTGTGGTGTGACTTTCTAGGGCCACTTAGCTCTAGCCTGCCGAGGTCTACTTCGCCCGTTCTTAAATTGTTGTAACACACTGGCCAGTCGGCCCAGCTGCACAGATGAGCTTCAGAGAGTGGGTGAAGAAGATGCCCACGGCAACTCACACCTGAGAAAAGAAAGTGAAAGGATACCAGAGGCGGGGGTGGGGGAGGCGAGGCGGGGGTGGGGGGAGGCGAGGCCGCCCTAAGGAAGCAAGGGGAACGCTGTGATAAATAATGTTGGGCAATCCAAGCTAGTTGGACGGCCGTCAGAAATGGATTTTTGAGGAAGCAATATTTTCTCATGAAACCTGAGACTGAGTCCACTGCATCAAGAGCCAGCACGAGGGAATCCTGGTGCAAAGGCTCTGGAGCAGGTGATAGCTGGAAATGTTCTGAGGCATTGCCCCAGCCCTGCATGCATGCCTGCATGGTTAGAGATGAGAAAAAAGGGTGTAGAGGAGGAGGAGGGGGGAAGAGAAGGAGAGAGATGGAGAAGGAGAAATGGGGGGAGGAAGAGGAGATGAAGAAGAAAGAGATGAGGAAGGAGGAGACAGAGAAGGATATGGAGGAGAGGATTGGGGGAGGAAAGACAAGGAGGAGGAGGAGCTGATCTGAGCTGTGCCCTCACCACGGTGCCGCTCCACATGGTGGGTTGGCAGAAAAATGGTAATTTTCTTTCCCTAGAGTGAGCCAAGATTTGTCCCTCTCCTGTGTGTGTGTGTGTGTGTGTGTGTGTGTGTGTGTGTGTGTGTGTGTGTGTGTATGTTTGTATGTATGCTCGAGTGTGTGTGTGTGTGGGGGGGTCATAGTCTCATCCCGAAAGTGGGTGGCATCATTGAGCTCTAATGCTGTTAGAAATGAGTCACTAGCTCAACCGCATCAAAAGGAGGAAGTTGACCTCACCTGCCTAAAGGAGAAAAATATCAGTTTACCGACTTCTTTATCGGCTCACCAGAGATGCTGCCTTGAGGTGCCGATAACCACACACACACAGAGCCCCTCCTGAAGAGGGGATGAACCACAGACTCCATGACAAGCATGATGCAGAAGACACATGTGTGGCCAGAGAACAGGGCTGGGGATGAGGTGTCAAAATTAACATATGAGGAAGCTGGGCGGTGTTGGCGCACGCCTTTAATCCCAGCACTTGGGAGGCAGAGCCAGGTGGATCTTTGTGAGTTTGAGGCCAGCCTGGACTACAGAGTGAGTTTCAGGAAAAGGTACAAAGCTACAATGAGAAACCCTGTCTCAAAAAATAATAATAATAATATATGAGGGGCTGGAGAAATGGCTCAGAGGTTAAGAGCACCGACTGCTCTTCCAGAGGTCCTGAGTTCAATTCCCAGCACCCACATGGTGGCTCACAACCATCTGTAATGAGATCTGGCGCCCTATTCTATGTACATAATAAAGAAATAAATCTTTTTTAAAAAATTAACATATGAGGGGCTGGGGAGATGGCTTGGTGGCTAAGAAGGCTTGCTATGCAAGCAGGAGGCCCTGAGTTCAAATTCCCAGCACCCACATGAAAGCTAAGCAGGGCAGAGTGTGTCTGCAGTCCCAGAACTGAAGATGGAAACAGCTGACCAGTGACCAGGTTCAGGGGAGACCCTGACTCAGAAACAGTGAGGAAAGCAATAGAGGAAGGCATCTGATGTGGACCTCCGGGACTCTGCATAGGGCCTGCATGGACACACGGACACATACACACACACACACACACACACACACACACACACACACACACACACACACACACAGCCTGGGACAAAGCTGTTAAGAAGGTTGGGGATTTACTAAAAAGGTCCTCACACTCCACGGTGACTCATGTTGAACCTGGGATACCCAGGGAGCTATCTCACCATGTGGCTGTTGTGAAGAAATTTCTCCTAAATTGAAACATTCCTTCCTGGAAGGAGGCTGCTAAGACTCAGGAAGTAACCAGGCAGTGGTGGTGCATCCCCTTAATCCCAGCACTTGGGAGGCAGAGGCAAGTGGATCTCTGTGAGTTCAAGGACAGCCTGGTCTACAAAGTGAGTTCCAGGACAGCCAGAACTACATAGGGAAACCCTGTCTCAAAAAATAAAATAAAATAAAATAAAATAAAATAAGAAAGACTCAGGAAGTAAACAATAAACAACTCACAAGTCTTAGAGGGTCCCTGAAACGTACAGCATTCACAAGCCCGTGCCACCACCCCGAGTTATATAAGCAGTGAAGTTGAGAATCTCAGAAAGTGCTGTAGGGAATTCCAGGGAATGCAGCTTGTTGCTAGAGTTTTCCGCCTTGCCCACAGTCAGGACAAATCTTTGTCACCCGCCAGTCCCACAGCCGCTCAGACCCAACCAAGTAAACACAGAGACTTAATTTGCTTACAAACTGCATGGCCGTGGCAGGCTTCCTGCTAACTGTCCTTATCTTGCTAACTGTGCTTTTATCTTAAATTGGTCCATTTCCATACATCTATACCTTGCCATGTGGCTGGTGGCTTACTGGCGTCTTCACATGCTGCTGGTCATGGCGGCGGCTGCAGTGTCTCTGGTCATGGCGGTGGCTGCAGCGTCTCCTTCTGCCTTTCTGTCCTTTTATTTCTCCTCTCTGTTAGTCCCGCCTATCTTTCCTGCCTAGCCACGGCCGATCAGGTTTTATTTATTAACCAATCAGAGCAACTTGACATACAGACCATCCCCCAGCACAGCCAAGTGCAGACCATCTCAAACACCTGCACTCAGGCCCATGGTCCTAATCATCCTCTATACGGACCTGCTGGGTAACGCCACAAAGAACCCAAGAAGGGCTCCCACAGGACATACAGAACATCCCACAGCACCTCCCCTTTTCTTTTTTTTTTTTAAAAAAGGAAGGTTTTAACTTTTACACATCTCCAAAGCCTGCTTGGTATATTTGGGAATTTGGGCGTAGCTTCTCTTAACTACTTCCTGCTGGAGGGGGGCACTGTATCTTATGGGGATGCAAAGAAAATTTTAGGATCATGGAGTAGTCCGTGAGACCGTATCGTCTGAGCCAGTTGCCTTGAAACGATTCTGGATGTTGGATCATCTGGGCCATGGTGTCATCGGAGACCTTTCAGGTGGTCTTGGCTGGTCAAACCTGATGTATCTTAATCTGGAACAAATCCATAGCCTCTGGCTTTCTGTAGAGACAAAAGCAGAGTCTCCTTTCCAAAGTAACACATCCTTATATCCAAATTTTAAAGTCAAGATATCTTTAATATATACATATTGGTTTAACTCAACATCTTTTACGATCAAATGTTTTTCTGCAATTAAAAATCCCAAAGACAATATAATCCAAACTCTCTGTGTGATATCCATTTTTACATGGCTTATCAAGTCTCAGAAATAGTGGGTCTACACTTTTATCCAAGCAGCGTGTAGCCCAGAAACCTCTTTTATTTATTTATTTTTTTTACTAGCAAAGGCTAAATCCACCACGCAGCTTAATGTTCCATTTGCAGAGGCCTCATTTCCGCCTTACTGCAGGTTAAGCACACACGCCAGGAACCCGCCAGTAACTCAAACCGGCGGCTGCCGCTCATTTGAGAGAGAGAATTAGGAACTGTGGGGCGTTTACCGACATCACCGTTCCTGGAGAACTTACCGACGTCACCGCTCCGTGTGTTGAGTTCTGAATCCTCTTTACCACCACGCAAGGATTCTTCTCAGATCACACTTTATTGGAGCGCCTCTTGGTTAAGGGACTTTGTCTTTAGTATTTTTTTTTTCATAACACCAGCCTTTATCCCTGTTCATTTGTCCTTTTTCTTTAGTCCCTCTTTTTTTTTTTCTTCCCTTTTTTTCTTTAGCCCCACGTTGGGCGCCAGATATAGATGTAACCAACCGTTTTATTAAATAAGAAACAATGCAAAAGAGAAAGCCGAGAGGTCAGAGCTCAGAGCTAAAATCTCACCCTTCCGCCTGCGGTGTCCCAGCTTCCCGAATGAGCGCTTTATTTCCTGTCTGTTCGTCTATTTAAAGAGACAGAACAAGCCACAGCTATCTCACCTCACCAGTTCCTCAGCTGGTCCTGTTTCCTCAGACTGGAAGCTTCTGTGTCCTCATCCCAATAGCTCTCAGCTGAACTGTGTTGCTCCAAAGCCTGAAAGCTTAACCAGCCAAATGCTTCTAGTTTCTGGTCCTCACGCCTTATATATCTTTTTGCTTTCTACCACCACTCCCTGGGATTAAAGGCTGGCTTTCTGGGATTAAAGGCGTGTGCCACCACCGCCACACTCTTGCAATGGCTCTAATAGCTCTGACCCCCGGGCAACTTTATTTATTAACATACAATCAAAATCACATTTCAGTATAATTAGATTACCACCACAGCAGCTCTTGATAGTCACCGGGTTTCTGAGGTAGATTTGCTGATGCTCCAGCCACTGAGTCATCTATGGTCCTATAAGTAACCCCAACAGACTAATTAGCTCAAGTTGGACCTTGGTGGGATCATTTCTTTGGTCTGTGATCAGATCTTTATAATGGAGTGAGCAGAGGTTTTCCCAGGAAAAGTTACCCAGGAGCCCCTCAATATTACTAGGGACCATTTATTATGCACATTCCTAATGCTTCAATTTGATTTTCATACCATCATTGGTATCACACATCACGCCCGCCCCCCACCCCCCATCCTGCAGACAACACAATTCCCCAGTGTTTGAGGCACGGAGGTCCTGTGTTCACAGATAAGTACTAGGGTTAAACACATGAGGTTGCTTCCTCGAAGGATGGCATGCATCACCTGCTATTCGCCCAGAAGTCTGGGAGCAGATGTGGTTAAGAGCCTGGTGACCTTTGTACTTTCTGTGTAGCCGAGATGACATCTGATCCCTTGCAGAAACTTCTTGTGAGCTTTCCTCAGTCAATCTACAGACCCATCTTTATAGAAAGTGTTACATGTACTTTACAACGAGTTTTGATGAAGTCACATCTGATCTTTATTTACTCACTTTGTGCTTTACTGTGCACAAGAGACTGAGTTAATTGTCACCAGGAAAGTTTTCACCAAACTGTGCTGTGCTTAAATCTGCCTGAAATAAACCACTTGGGGTCAGACTCCCAGGATTTGAAGCAACATGGGCTACTTGGTCTTTTTTAACCAAGCTGCCCTTTTGCTACCTGCAGATCTTACCAGCGAGGCCTTAAGGGGTTGCAGAGATCCCTGAGCCCCAGGGATGTAGAGATAAGTCCTCAAGTAACAGACATCCCCTTGACCATGAGAGGAAAAAAATCTGTTTCCACTTTTCTTATTTTATTTTTTAAATTTTATGGGCATTGGTGTTTTGCCTGCATGTATATCAGTATAAGTGTGTTGGATCTCCTGGAACTGGAGTTATAGACAGTTGTGAGCTGCCATGTGGGAGCTGGGAATTGAACCTGGGTCCTCTAGAAGAGCAGCTAATGTTCTTAACCACTGAGCCATCTCTCCAGCTCCCTATTTTCATTTTTAAACTGAATTGTAATTTTAAAAATAAAAAGCCCTAAAGAGCAGTTGTCCCACACACCTTTAATCCCAGCACTCGGGAGGCAGAGGCAGGAGGATCTGTGTGAGTTCAAGGCCAGCCTGGTCTACAGAGAGAGTTCCAGAACAGCCAGGACTACACAGAGAAACCCGTCTCAAAAACCCAAATTACTTAATTAAAAAGCCCTTCACACAAGCAAGCCTCTTCAGTGGACCTGGGAAGTTTGGCAGTTCATTCCCGGTTTGATGCTATTGCTGTGATTGTTTGGAGATTCTTAGAAGAGTGATTTTACTGTACTGGGGTAAAAGGCAACTTCAGAGGCTGAGGCTCCATAGGGATTTAGAGGGTCAGCCTGGGCTACATAGGGACTTAGAGGGCCAGCCTGGGCTACATAGGGACTTAGAGGGTCACCCTGAGTACATAGGGACTTAGAGGGTCAGCCTGGGCTACATAGGGACTTAGAGGGTCACCCTGAGTACATAGGGACTTAGAGGGTCACCCTGGGCTACATAGGGACTTAGAGGGTCAGCCTGGGCTACATAGGGACTTAGAGGGCCAGCCTGGGCCACAAAAGGCCTCCTCTGGGAGGGGAATGGAATAGGATCTCATTTGTTTGCCATTGCTGTGATAAACATCACGACAAAAATCAACCAAAGCAGGAAAGGACATCTTTAGTTCCTATTCCCAGGTCACACAGCCCACCACTGAGGGCAGGAACCCTGTGGAAATGGAAGCAGGACCACACAGACAGGCTGCTAAGTGGCTCACCTCTGGCTCTGTGAAGACAACTGCTGGTCAGGGGTTTTTATGTGAGACAGGGTTTCTCTGTGTCGCCCAAGCTGTCCTGGAACTCGCTCTGTAGATCAGGCTGGCCCCAAATTCACAGAGACCCTCTGCCTGTGCCTCCCAAGTGTTGGGATTAAAGGTGTGCACCACCACAATGCCACAAGGGATTTTGCCTGCAATTTGCTATGTAGATCAGGCTAGCCTCAAACTCACAGAAATCCCTCTGCCTCTCCTGCTGAGTTCAGTTATCTTTTTTATATAGCCCAGGCACACCTACCTGGGCTTGAGCTGCCCACAGTGGCCTGAGGCTTCCCTCCTGCCTCAACCATCAATCAAGAAAATCCCCATAGAATGGCCACAGGCCAACCTGATCTATCCAGGCAGCTCCTCCACTCAAAGTCCCTCAAATGACTCTGGCTGTAGCCACCTGGCACAGAAGGAAGAGAAGCCAGGGCAAGGCAGACAGGGAGGGAGGGGAATAAAGGAAGCAGGAGAGAAAAACAGAGAGGGGAGATTCCTGTACACCCATAGCTACTTGGGGACCTGCCTCTGAGACCGCAGAATGGATGTCACCGTTCTCCCACGTCGGAGCGGCGTGAGACGGCCAGCTGCTGTGGCCCCATCCTCAGCTGAGACTCACAGAGGTTGGGCCATTTTCCTCCCACCGCACAGCTCTGGATGGGGCTGGGATTGGAGCCCAGGTGTGGGAGAGGCAGAGCCACCTCACGAGAAACCACCGTACACATCCTGTGTCTCTGTGAGCACCCGGGCCATTCCTCTGTGCTTCTCAAAAAAAAACCACTGACCACAGGGCATTTCTGCAGGCTGTTTACACAGTTGGTCTTCACACACACACACTCTCACTCTCCCCCCCCACCCCACCCCCACCCCCTGCTCATCATAGTTCACAGTCTGGAGAAAAAAAATAAAAGATGTCCTGAGCTGAGGACCCAAAGCCCTGACTATCACAGTGTGTCATGGAGGAGTGCCGTGGTTTTCATTTGATTTGGTTGTAATTTTTTATTTATTTTTATGTGGGTGGTGTTTGTGTGAGGCCCTGCCTGCAGAAGCTGGAAGAGGCATCAGAATTTTTGAAGTTTTATTTATTCTTACAATTTCTCACTTGTGCACAGTTTTAGAGTTTGGTTTGTTGAGTCCGGGTTCTCATATATATAGCTCAGGCTGGCCCCCAACTCACTGTGTAGCCAAAAGGACCTTAAATTCCAGATGACCCAGCTTCCACCTCCCAGGTGCCCAAATAGCAGGTGTGGAAATGTCTGGTACGGTTTGGCTTTTTTGTTTGGTTTTGTTTTTGGAAACAGGGTTCATTTCAGGCATGGTAGTGCCTTTAATCCCAGCACTCGGGGAGACAGAGGCAGGTGGATCTCTGTGAGTTCAAGGCCAGCCTGGTCTACAGGCAAGATCCAGGACAGCCAGGACAAAGGGAGGGAGAGAGGGAGGGAGGGAGGGAGGGAGGGAGGGAGGGAGGGAGGGAGGGAGGGAGGGAGACGGGGAGGGAGGGAGACGGGGAGGGAGGGAGGTGGAGGGAGAGGGCTCTCAAATGCTATCCACCTGCCACCGAGACACCCCTGCAGTAATGGGCTGCACCCTCAAACTGAATCATAGCAAGCTCTCCTTCCCACTGCTTTTGTGAAGGTGCTCTCACCGATTTACCGACCGAGCACCCCCAGAGCCCCAGCTTTGGATTCTTTTTTAAGGGCATCATTCAGTTGAAGAACTCGGGGCCAGCCTTTCCCCTGCCTCCGGTAAAATCGATCCAGTAAAAGGATGTTAAGGGCCAGACCCCAGGCTGAGGTGGGAGGGTCCGGAGTTCAAGCCACATTCAGCGATGCAGTGAGTTCAAGTCTTGCCTGAACTGATATGCTAGGCTGTGTCTCGAGAAGATAAAATAATGTGAAGTAAACGGGGAAAAAAAAGAATAGAGAGACAAGAAAGGGCAGGGGAAAGAAGGGAAGGGAAATGGGAGGACGGAGACGCTGAGGGCCCATGGGGTGCGGCAGAGACAGGTGCAGGGACCGGTCCACAAGCAGAGCGGGCTCCACGGCACCTGCCCACCCTTGCCAGGGAACTTGGTAAAAGCCCAGCAGAAATTCTCAGTAAACCCTCTTCCAAACGCCTTCTGAGAATCTTCACCCTCGTCCTGTGCTGCTTTTACTCAACACCTTCCAGTTCCAATCACATTGCAGTGTGTGTGCCTGCTCTCTGTACAAACCCCCGGCTCTGATCTTCCCAATAATAAGTACATGGACTGTCACTGCCGTGTGACGATAAAGTGGGACAGAGAGGTTCAGCAACCTGCCCGAGGTCACACAGCAAGGAGGGAGGCAGAACTGGGATTTAGACCCAGGTGGCCTGGCTCAGGGGTAACATTAACCCAGTGGCTCTGGTACTGTTATTTCCCCAATTTTCCATATAAAGAAACCGAGCTCCAAGAAGCTTAAAGACACATCCACTGTCACCAGCTCAAAGGCAACAATACCAGGGTTCAAACTCGGGGATTATTGGAAACTGGATATCATGATTTTAACATTCCCTGCACGGTGCATCATTCATGCATGTCATCATTCATTCAGATCTGAGGACGGAGTCTGCCACCTCGTGCATTCCAAGCAAGCTCTGCAGCCCTGAGCTACACGGTCAGCCTGAAGGAGGACTGGGGGGCGGGGGGGCCTCAATGGTGGAGTGCTTACCTGACATGCACGAGCGCTTGGGTTCCAGCCGCGGCACCACATAAACCAGGCATGGCAGCGGGAGTTTAGGGTTATCCTCAGCTACATAATGAATCTGATGCCAGCCTGGGCTACGTGAGACCCTGCTTCAAAACAAACAAACATTTCAGGGGAATTAGGAGTGAATCTCAGTAGCAGAGCCCATGCTTTGCACACAACAGCTCCTGGGCGACACCAACATACATAGAAATCATAATATCTTGAGGGAGGGGTACTAAGACAAGGCCTCATGAAGCCCAGGCTGGCCTCAGACTCACCATGTAGCTGAGGATGGCCTTGAACTCCTCAGCCTCCTGCCTCTGCTTCCTTTAGTACAACTTATTTTTTTTTAATTCTTCTCTCATACAATTACATCCCCACCACAGTTTCTAGGAAACAAACCTGTGGGTCTGTCTGTCTGTCTGTCTGACTGACTTTCTGGATTGTGTTAGTTGACACTAAATGTGGGCGGTGCTGTTCCCTGGGCTGGGGTCCTGACAGTAAGGGGGAAACCGGGAGCTGAGCTCCAGCCTCCACATCTCTGCTCTCTGGCGGCACAAACAGCTGGCTCACACTCCTCTTGCCTCGATTTCCCCCGTGGGGGCTGCAGCCTCAAACTGTTAGTCAGAAGAAATCTTTCTGCCGGGCAGTGGTGGCGCATGCCTTTAATCCCAGCACTCATGAGGCAGAGGCAGGCGGATCTCTGTGAGTTCGAGGCCAGCCTGGGCTACAGAGCGAGATCCAGGACAGGCACCAAAGCTACAGAGAAACCCTGTCTCGAAAAACAAAAACAAAAACAAAAACAAAAACAAAAACAAAAAGAAAAAAGAAATCTTTCCTTAGCCAGGAGGTGGTGGCAGACATACTCTATGAGCTCAAGGCCAGCCTGGTCTACATAGTGAGTTCCAGGTCAGTCAGGACTGTTACGCAGAGAAATCCTGTCTCAAAAAATATATATAAATAAGTAAATAAATAAATAAATAAATAAATAAATAATGATTTTTGAGAAAGTCTCTTGCTTCAGGGTTTGTCCCAGCATGGGGGATGGGGACTAGCATATCTTCCTATCTCGGTTTCCTGCTGTTCCTCCTGTCTTTGATTGGCATATTGCCCTGGGCGGCACAGCCTGCAGGGATTCCCAGATGTGGGTGGTCTGCCTTCAAGTCAGTGACCGTCTTCACTGTGTGGCTGCTGTGACCGGTACCACCACGAACTTGGCCTTGCAGGCTTCACAGAGCCAGCTGCTCACCCTTCTGGGAAGCTCAGCGGTGATGAACTGAAGCCTGAGAACCATGCCTGTAGACGGGAGTAGGGCTCCCCCGTTCCCACACAGCAAGCACTCCAGGGGAGGGCCCCAAAACTCGGGGACCCACCTCTCACTTTACCACCTTACCTAGCTACCCACGGAGCATCTCTCCAGTCACTCAGTGACAGCTGAGACCTGCAGGTTAGGAACCGTGTCCCCAGTCGTCTCCCCCCCCCCCCCCAGGGCCTGGGGAAGATGCTACCCCTCCCCCTATTTCCAGAAAGTAGGGCCTCTCAGAATACACCCCAAATGGCCAGGGTTCATTGTCGTTATGCAAATGAGCCCTGAACCCCGGGCCTCACTCTGACCCATTTCCTTGGTGTCTCAGGCCATCTGTGATAATAAGTATTCTAAAAATCCCCGTTAGCGGGTAACTCTACTGATGCAGTACGCCAAATCAAACCGAGTTAAAAGTCCGGATTTAATGAGCCGAGCATCCCCGGGAAAGAGGAGGAAACCACACGGAAGGTCTATGGACAGGACCCTAAATACCCTGCAGGAGCCTGCGGCTTGGAGGGCTTTCTGAGGGCGGGGTTTGGAACGGGACAGAGCGGTCCGAGTTCCTGCCCAACATCTGGGCGGGATCTCCTGCTAGGGAATGTGGGGGCATAGTTTGTGCCCCAACAGCCAGATCCAGCCACCCATTCTCAAAATGCCAATTAAAACAGCCAAATTAATAGTAAAAGGGCTGGCCGGGCAGTGGTGACACACGTCTTTGATCCCAGGCCTCGGGAGGCAGAGGCAGGCAGATCTCTGAGTTCTAGGCCAGCCTGGTCTGCAGAGAGAGTTCCAGGACAGCCAGGACCACACAAAAGAGAGACAGAGAGATCTGGGTGACTCCCCCCCCAAGTCCATCTACGGGCTCCTGAAGTGATAGAAAACGGGGGGGGGGGGGGGGGGGGCACATCTAAGCAATCTGTGTCAAGGTGGGATCCCACCATCACTGACCAGTTACTGTCTTTGTGGAGCTGTAAACCCCTTTCCTGGAGAGAGAAGAGGACACACACACCCCACCCCCAGCCTACCTCCACCACACCCTCCTCCCCCAACAGCCACACCCACCCCATCCCTGCTCACTGGTCCATCCAGGCTTTTCCCCGGGAAATTCAAATTTCCTGGGGTCTATAAGGATGTAATGTGATCCAGCTTCTGTTGGGGCCATAGTGTCTGTGGGCAGCCTCTCAGGGGTTCCCACAAGCTCCTAAGCTGCTAGTCCCCGGTGCCAGGATTCCTCCCTGGGGAAGGGGTCTGGCCTGTCCCCTGCCTCTCACCCTTCCCTCTGTGACCCTCCTCAGCGATGAGAGTCTGCCTCCTGTCATGAACTCCTGCCTCACAGTCTGTCTCCGATGTTAGGGACCAAACTCCTCACCCCACCCCGGAGTTCCTGCCAGGCTGTCGTCAATCTGTCTGTCCAGCTAGTAGTTCTGCTAATAAACTATTCCCCAGGAACCGGCCCCAGGCTCCTCTGGAGGACCTATCCAAAACCTCAGGGTTGTAATGGACTAATCGGTAACAGATTCTCCGGCACCTGTTTTGCCAGTTAATCCACCCACACGGTGAGATGTTAGCACATGGCCAACGCTTTGTGACACTGGTCACTCTGAGAGACCAGATCAGGCCACACACCTCAGATGCACCCTCTCTCTCCCTGTCTCTCCTTGTCTCTGTCTCTCTGTCTCTGCCTCTGTCTCTCTGTCATCTCTCTGGGTCTCCCTATCTCTGTCTGTCTCTCTGTCTCTCTCTGGGTCTCCCTATCTCTGTCTCTCTCTTTGTCTCTCTGCTTCTGTCTCTCTCTCTGTCTCCCTGTCTCTGTCTCTTTGTCTCTCTCTGTCTCTCCATCTCTCTCTGTCTCTCTCTCCCTCTCTCTGTCTCTCTCTCTCCCTCTCTCTGTCTCTGTCTCTCTCTCTCCCCCATCTCTCTCTCTGTCTCTCTCTCTGTCTCTCTGTCTCTCGGACTCCAGCTCCCAGTCCTCTCTAAGGACTTTGCCTCCGGCTTGTGACTTTCACTATGAATAAACGCTGGCTTGGCTTGAATTTCACACTCTCTTACCAGTTAATTCTTGGCAGATAAAAGCAACCTATTCCTGCCCCCACTGATGGCAGTGATGCCTGTAATCCTGGACCGAGGAGGCAGAGGCCAGAAAACAAAGGGATGCCCACCCCACTTCATCTTTGAATCCTGTGGGTCCTCTTTTTTTTTTTTTTTTTGTTGTTGTTTTTGTTGTTGTTTTTGTTTTTCAAGACAGGGTTTCTCTGCATAGCTTTGCACTTTTCCTGGATCTCACTCTGTAGACCAGGCTGGCCTTGAACTCACAGAGATCCGCCTGCCTCTGCCTCCCAAGTGCTGGGATTAATGGTGTGCACCGCCACCACCTGGCTCTGAGTGGACCCTCTTACCAGCTAAGAAACAAGAATTTCAGACCAGGGGCTTCCAGATAACATAAGCTTTTAATAAGATCCCCAGGGCTGGCTGGAGGACAACCAGCATTTAAGTTTTCATTAACAGCGGTGGCTCCCCTCTAGCAACTGCCGCCCTAATCGGCAACCGCCATCCCACAGCTACCAGGACTGTTGGCAGCCAGGAGGAATTCTGTTCCTCAGGCACCCGCTCTGTCACAGCTGCTAAAAGGAACTTTATCCAAATCTCTATCCTTCTACAGAACTCAGGCTGAGGGGAAATTCTGCTCGCTCAGAGAGGCTGAATAGCAAGAGGCTAACCTTCTCTCCTTGCTTGAGTCTCCCGAAAAACAAGGGTGTCCTTCTGCTCAGACCCCACTTAAGAACCCTCACTACAGCTGGGTGGTGGTGGCACACGCCTTTAATCCCAGCACTCGGAAGGCAGAGGCAGGCGGATCTCTGTGAGTTCGAGGCCAGCCTGGGCTACAGAGTGAGATCCAGGACAGGCACCAAAGCGACACAGAGAAACGCTGTCTCAAAACAACAAAAACAAAAACAAATAAGAAAGAAAGAAAGAGAACCCTTGCTACACTTAGCTCCTCCCTAGCACGGCCTGACAGCTAGTTGCTGACTCAGCCTCCTGACCCCAGGTTAATTTAATCAAACAGATGTAACATGTCTTTGTGTTGTTAACAAAAGCACCAGGAAAAAAAATGTAGCACACCTTTACACAGTTAAAATAATATTCCACAACAGGACATCTCCCTATGAACTGTTGGCCAACAAGGCCCCAGAGGCCCCCAAAATAACACAAGCCAGTACTCACGGCTGCCCACCAAAGGTAGATAGTTCAGACCTTATTGCTGAAGAGAGTGCACGTTTTGGATAAGATGCGATGGTCTTACCCAGCTGTGGACTCTGCATGGACACCAACCGCCAGGCAAGTCCCCCTCCCTGGAGCAGCAGCGGCTGTCGGGGTAACCAAGCGCTTTCTGGCTGGATTTCAGGCCTGCTCCATGGGAGACACAGTACCTACCTGCTAGGGTGAGTGCATCCAAAACCCTAGGGCTAGGGAAGTCACAGACCCCAGAGGGAGACAGAGCCTCAGCTTACAAAAGGCCGTGTGTAGACTTTCTAGGTGTTTACATCCGACCCTGTGCTCCTGCTCTCCGCCTGTCACAGATGTTTCTTCCCCCAGTGGGCAACTGCTGATGCAGAGACTCACAACTGAGAAGAAGGGATTGTGTGTGGTCAGCCTTAGACGGGTTCAAGGCCCAGGGAACATGGCAGAAGAGGAGCCGGGAAGAATGTAAGAGCTGGAGGGTGCCGGGCCTCTGAAACGCGTCCCCTGGGCAGGCGTAACCCTTGATTGCACTCAGGCGCTCACGGCAGCCTCGGACACCCACACCAGGTCTGCACAAAACTTAAGACATGGAGTGGGGCTGTGGAAAGAAGACGTGAGTGGGAGGGGACAGGACAAGGTCCTGGCGGGGCACGTGATCGCAGACAGCACGTTGAATACAAGCATGAGATGAAGGAGAGGATGGAGAGAGGGCTCAACAGCTAACAGCACCGGCTGCTCTCACAGAGGACCCAAGTTCGATCCCCAGAACCCAGGGGGTGGCTCACAACCACCAATAACTCCAGTTCCAGGGGACCTGATGCCCTCTCCTGACCTCCATGGGGGCTGCACACACACGCACATGCTTCTTAAACTTTAATATAATTTGAGCTACAATGTAGTTACACCGTTTACCCCCTTCCCTCCGCCCCTTCCGTCCCTCACATGTCCCCTCCTCTCCTCCCTCTCAAACTGACATCTTGTTTCTTTCATTATCGTTACATATATGTATTGTAGCTACACGGGTCTGTAAACACAACCCGCTCTGTTTGTGTGTGTGTACGACTTCAGAGTCGACCACTGGGTGTTGGGAACCAGTTAGGGGCTCATCCCTGGGCGAGGCTAATTCTCCGTCTCTCGGCTGTCATTATTTGCCTGTAGCCGTCTGTCTAGGGCTGGGACCCTCTTGAGAGCTCCCACATTCTGTGTTAGCCGATCCATTGCATTGTCATTGTCCGTGTCTTGTTTATGCAGCTGTTTCTAGGAGACACAGTCACGGCAGACTTCCTGATCCTCTGGCTCTCACCGTCTTCCTACTTACTCTCCTGCCATGTTCCCTGAGCCGTAGATGCAGGAGCTGGGCTGTAGATTATCCCGGGCTGGGCTCCCCACGATCTGATGTCTGCTTCGTGTCCAGTTGTGGTTCTCTGTGATGGTCTCCACTTGCTGTGAAGAGGGTTGGCCAACTACATTTACGTCTGAAGGTTTAGAGCTAGGAACAGCACATGAAAAAGAACATAAGATGCTTGTCTTTCTGGGCCTGGGTTACCTCGCTCAATATGAATCTTTTCTAGTTCTATCCATTTCCCTGCAGCGTTCATGACGTCACTTTTCTTTATTCCTCCGTGTATACGTGCCACATTTTCATTATCTGCTTGTCCTTCATTCAGGTTGTTCCCATTGCCTGGCTATCATTCATTCAGGTTGTTCCCATTGCCTGGCTATCATTCATTCAGGTTGTTCCATCGCCTGGCTATCATTCATTCAGGTTGTTCCCGTTGCCTGGCTATCATTCATTCAGGTTGTTCCTGTTGCCTGGCTATCATGAATGCAGCAGCAGCTGCATACATGGCTGAGCAAGTGTCTACAGAGCAGGATGGCGAGTCCTTTCAGCTCAGGCCAAGGAGTGGTACAGCAGGGTGATATGGCCGATTTATTTTTAGTTTGGGGAATTCTCCACACTGATTTCCAGTAAGGCTGCACCAGGCTGCCGTCCCAGCCACAGTGGACAAGGGGTCCCTTTCATCCCCTCCAGTGTTTGTAGGCTACTGTTCCGTGGTCTTCGCCTTTCTGAGCGAGGTAAGAGGAAATCTCACAGTTGTTCTGGTCTGTATTCCCCGAGTTCATTATTAATGAACACTTTTTGAGGTGTTTCTTGGTCATTTCTACTTCTTCTGTCAGCACTTTTCCGTTTTAGATCCTTAGCACATTTTTCAACTGGGTCTCTCTCTCTCTCTCTCTCTCTCTCTCTCTCTCTCTCTCTCTCTGCTTTTTGAATTCTTTACACATTCTGGGTATTAATCTTGTCAGATGTGGAGCTGGTGAAGACTCTCCTACTCCACGGCTTCCTCCTCACCAGGTCAATAGTTTCTTTGGCTGTACAGAAACTTTTTAGCCGGGCGGTGGTGGCGCACGCCTTTAATCCCAGCACTCGGGAGGCAGAGCCAGGCAGATCTCTGTGAGTTCAAGGCCAGCCTGGGCTACCAAATGAGTTCCAGGAAAAGGCACAAAGCTACACAGAGAAACTCTGTCTCAAAAAAACAAAAACAAAAACAAAAACAAAAACAGAAACTTTTTCGTTTTATGAGGTCTCACTTGTCAATTTTGGCCTTAACTCCTGGGCAAATGGACTCCTGTTCAGGAAGTTCTTTCCTACACCTGTATCCTGTGGGGACTGCCCACATCTTCTTCTAGCAGTTTTGGGTCTCAGGCTTAGGTCTTGAATGATCCGTTCAGAGTTCGTTTTTGTGCGAGGTGACAGACATGGGTCTGATCTCACTCTGCGTGCAGGAGAGGCTTCCCAGCACCATTTGTTGAAGATGCTGTCTTTTCTCCGGTGTATTTTCTGGCATCTTTGTCAAATACCAGATGGCTGTAGCTACACATACACAAACTTTTTTTTAAAGCCACACTGGCCACGCTGCGGTGTCCCTCAGTCAAACCCCCCTCCCTTTGATCTCTGCTCTCCAAAATCGCAGACACGTCTGACGACATTTATGAGATCTTCTTCCACACTTCTGATCTATTGACATTAAAAACTCAGTTCCTCCCTCAGCAGGGCCTGCCCTCTGCTCCTGCCATTCTCTTCCCATCCAGACTCACGGTGAGTTGGCAGAATTAGCCAACTCACCGTGAGTTCTGGGGAAGAGTTGTTTCCCGTGTGACTTCCCTGAGAATCAGGGTGTTGCTGTGTTAGCCCTGCACAAAGTCTGATCCAAATCTCCCAGTTTCCTAATGTTTGCCTCAAAGCATACAAATGAACTGCATCTCAAACACACACACACACACACACATACACACACACACACACACACACACACACACACACACACACACACACACACTAGCTTAGCAGCCATCCATCATGAATTGACTTCTCCCAGAACCCTGCACGCTGGCACATCTTACTGTAGGAATGGGCCGACAGATGCCGTCAAGATAAGACACCCTGGTGTCGGCTGGCTACCCCACCGCCTGGCCCTTCCTTGCAACCAGCTCTTTTCTGCCTCCCCGGTCTCCATAAAAGAAAAATTTTGCCTGTAATGCTTATAGACTTTGGGGGTGTTTGTTTGTTTGCTTTGTGGTACTGGAGAAAGAACCCAGAGGAGAGCCTCCTGCATTCTGGGTGAATGTTCTGACATGCCCCAACCCCTCTCTGGGGGCTCTAGGTGGGGGGGTGGCACCCCTGAGCGGCCATCTAGGCAGGACATCCTAACACCTGAGGTCACACGCATCGTTATACTCAAGGGGCGACAGTGAAGACAGCAGTCCCATAGCACTAAAGCCTTTATAAACAGCGTCTGAGCAGGAGGCTCTAGAGCGACACTCGGGCAATTCACAGTGACAGGAGACAGTGGGAAATAAGTCAAGAACTGTGTCCTGGCTACTTTATGTCAACCTGATAGCAGCTCCAGTCATCTAAGAGGAGGGAGCCTACACTGAGAAAACGCCTCCACAAATCAGACTGCAGGCAAGCCTGTAAGGCATTTTCTCAATTAGTGGGTAGGGTCCAGCCTATGGTGAATGGTGCCATCCCTGGGCTGCTGGTCCTGGGTTCTATAAGAAAGCAGGCTGAGCAAGCCATGAGGAGCAAGCCAGTAAGCAGCACCCTCCATGGCCTCTGCGTCAGCTCCTGCCTCCAGGATCCTGCCCTGCTTGAGTTCCTGTCCTGACTTCCTGGATGAGGAGCTGTGAGCTGAAATAAACCCTTTCCTTTTATTACCTGTATTATTTTCTCAGGAGTGGCAGTGGTGGTGGTGTGTGTGCATGCTGAGGCAATCGTGTGGAAGTCAGAGGACAGTCTCTCAGCTGGTCCTCTCCTTTCACCCATGGGGTCCTTGGGACAGAACTCGGGTGGTCCAGCCTGGCAGCAAGCCCCTTTATCCACTGAGCCCTCTCATTGGTCCTTCGCCAAACTATGTTTTGGAGGTTTTGTTGTTTGTTTATTTGCTTATTTTGGTTTTGTTGTTGCTGTTGTTGTTTTTTTGGTTGTTTTGTCTTTGGTCTTCTGAGACAGGGTTTCTCTTTGTAGCCCTGGCCGTCCTGGATCTCGCTCTGTAGACCAGGCTAGCCTCAAATTCACAGAGACCTGCTTGCCTCTGCCTCCCAAGTGCTGAGATTAAAGGTGTGCGCCACCACTGCCTGGTGCCAGAATCACGACCCTAATTAGTCTTATTAAATAAAAACCTGGAGTCGGATATTAGGGTGAAAGCTGAAAGATCAGAGAAGCCGAGCAGCCAGCCACCAGAGAAGTCTTACCTCTATGAAATCTCAGACTGAATGGACCAGATCCTGTCTCTACCTATCCTCAGACTGGATGGGCACGGAGATCCTGGATCCTGTCTCCACCCACCTTATATCCCTGTCTCCACCTCCTGAGTGCTGGGATTAAAGGCATGTGCCACCACTGCCCAGCTCTGTTTCTCTTTTAAACTAGTTCAATCTTGTGTAGCCCAGGGTGGCCTTGAACTCCTGATCCTCCTGCTTCCTCCTCCCAAGTGCTGGGATTAAAGGAATGTGCCACCACTGCCTGGCCTCTATGGTTAACTAGTGGCTAGCTCTGCCCTCTGATCTCCAGGCAAGCTTTATTTGTCAGAACACAAACAAAATATCACACACAACATTTCCTCCTTTTTATCTAAACAAAGAGCGAAGACTTTAACATAGAAAACTATATACAATAAGTACAATAACTATATACAATATATACAGGCAATAATTACATTAACAATGTCTAGTCCACTAGCATTTGACAAATTCAGAGAAAATACTCCATATCTATCCTATCTTTGTGAATCCAAAGTTTTGTACCTAATTCACCTTCTATCCTAACTTGCATTACCAACCCAAAACTATCTTTTTATGTCTCTCAAACTTACACACTTTACATCTCTTTAGTGATTTTCTTTTCTGAATCTGTTAAAAAGGAAAACTATAACTATAAAGTCTTCAACTCCATCAGAGACCTGAGAAGAATATAATATTACCTGAGTAAACAGGAAGTGTAGAACAAACAACTTCCAAAAATAAGAAGTGATAGAAACAGCCAGCTGCCTGAACAGTCAGTCACCCATGGTTTCTCTGCAGTGCTGGGGAAATCCATCTTTGGCCTGCAGGCCTAGTATATCTACAGACTCATCTGTGAGGCAGGACTTTTGAAGGACTGTCCCACATTTTATTGGCAAAGTTCTGCAGTCACTTTCTTTTGTGTCCTGCTTGTCCATTTTGTACAGCATACTGTCAGCAGTCAAAGCAAGGGCAGTTTCTTGCCCAGTGGCTAACTTTACCACAAAGGAAATAAACTCTATATGGAATTTCTTTGATGCCCATCATCTTCTCTGAAGATTGTTGCTGCCAGGAGCAGACATGTCTCAATGTCATCATAAAAAAAAAAAAAAAAAAAAGAGGGGCTAGAGAGATGGCTCAGAGGTTAAGAGCATTGGCTGCTCTTCCAGAGGTCCTGAGTTCAATTCCCAGCAACCACATGGTGGCTCACAACCATCTGTAATGAGATCTGGCGCCCTCTTCTGGCCTGCAGGCATACATGCAGGCAGAATACTGTATACATAATAAATAAATATTAAAAAAAAGAAGAACCTTGCTACTAAAACATCTTAAATGGCATATTCTGTAGATCTCTGAAGTGTTTGAAGATGACCTGTTTATCTAAAAAATATCTCACTTTGACCTTGAAAACATACCTAACATGACTACAAGTTTGACTGTAATAGGGGACTATTAACCTGCATTTCTTTATTATCCTAAATAGTTTATAATAATAACTTTCAAGGACTAGTGTAGATGTAACCAACCGTCTTATTAAATAAGAAACACAGAACCAATGCAAAGAAGAAAGCCAAGAGGTCAGAGCTAAGAGCTAAAACCTTACCCTTCCTCCTGCGGTGGTCCTGCCTCTCCGAACCAGAGCTACTTCCTGTGTTAAAGTCTTTATATAGAGTTTCTGTTCTGCCTTCTCATTGGTTGTAAACCCAACCACATGACTGCCTCGTCACGGCCTGTCTGTATAGACCTCCAGGTTTTCTATGGTTGGTATTGAGATTAAAGGCGTGTATATCCAATGCTGGCTGTATCCCTGAACACACAGTGACTTACCTAGCTCTGCCTACCAAGTGCTAGGATTACAAGCTTAAGCCACCACCGCCCGGCTTTCCTATGGTTTGCTAATAGCTCTGACCCCCAGGCAACTTTATTTATTAACATACAAATAACATTTTAATACAAATAAAATATCACCATAGACTAGAAATTTGCATTACATTATTAGCTGAGCTAAATAAGTACAATTCCTTGAAGAAGAGTAGCAATGTATGTACAGTATGTTCTAACAAAAATAACCTTAAATTTGTATCAATATGCAAAAATCCCTATCAATGTAAAATATTTAAAACTAGTAGTTTCTTTTTTGATCTAAAAGATTCAATAATCTACCTTTTTTTTTTTTTTTTTTTTTTTTGGTTTTCTGAGACAAGGTTTCTCTGTGTAGCTTTTGCACCTTTCCTGGGTCTCACTCTGTAGCCCAGGCTGGCCTCAAACTCACAGAGATCCGCCTGCCTCTACCTCCTGAGTGCTGGGATTAAAAGCGTGCGCCACCACCGCCCAGCCAATAATCTACCTTTTTATCCTATCATTTCTATAACATATATACAGTATAACAAAATAACCTCAAATTTGTATCAATACAAAAAAAATCTAAGCCAATGTAAAATATTCAAAACTAGTAGTTGCTTTTTTGGTCTAAAAGTAGATTCAATAATCTACCCTTTTATCCTATTTCTATATCCCCTTTTTTTCTTTTTAGAACAAGATCCCTGAATCTAATCTCCTTCGTTCAGCTTTTTCCTGACCATTACCAATAACAGCTTGTAACCAACCCCCCTAAATGATGACAATTATCCATAACCCACTGAATGACCAAAAACCACCCACTCCACCTCTTGGGAATGTGGACATTATGTTCTTAAAATTACTTCTTGCTGTTTGGGGGTGATGGCATCTTTAGAGGACCCTGAAAAAAACACTGGGATAATTATCAAGTCGTGGGAGAGCTAGCTGTATCATTTGTTGTCCACTCTCTGTGTTACGGGGAAGTGCAGGGCTTGTCTCAAGTCCTCACTAGAGTAATCTGTGAGGGTGGATCATCTCATCCAGCCACTTTGAAATTGTCCTGAGCAGTTTGTAGTCCAAAGCTGATCTTTGTTTGTCAGCTTAGTGGTGTTACCATAGTTCAGGTGGAAGGTGGAATTATCATTGTGGGATCCCTTCATCTTTTTGGAGATGTCAGAAATCGATCGAATTAGGTCAGATTATTCCTTTTCTTAGTAATTTTTTCCCAGATAGTTCTCCCTCTTCTTTGGCTGCTTATTTGTCCAAAGGTCTTTAAATTCCTCAAGGTGGTTGTTTTTATTTTCCTGGAAAGACAAAAACAAAACCCTGCCCCGACCCTAACTTGGGGAGTTTCCCTTTTGGCAAGTTATATCTGATCAAATGAAAGGCATTTGTTAGTCTTCTAAGTTAGTTTAGATTGAATGGTTGTGCTGGTTGGTGAACTATCACCTTTTTTAATCAAGAGGTCTCTCTTGTTCAAATCTAATTTTTTAGTTGCTCCAGGGAAGAGTTTCCCCCATGATGAATGACTGAACCAAATTTGACATGGGGGCCTGCAAGAGGCCCCCCCCAGGGCATTTCCCAACAGCAAAGGGTTACCCTGTTTGTCCCTTGTTGATCTGCATTCATTAGTCCAATGTCTGCCTTTGCTACATCTTCTGCATACTCCAGAAGGGAGGGGCCTTTTGTTTGGATTATTAAAAGAAAAAAAAACATTGTTTCTAGGAACTGCCTGTCTACAATCCCTTTTTAGGTGACCTTGTTTGCTACAATTAAAACACTTCATTAAAGGCACACACCTTTAATCCCAGCACTTGGGAGGCAGAGCCAGGAAGATCTCTGTGAGTTCGAGGCCAGCCTGGTCTACAGAGTGAGTTCCAGGATAGGCTCCAAAGCTAAACAGAGAAACCTCCCCGCCCCCGGGGGACTGTAAAACACATAATGTTTTGATTTTTCTTTAAGTCTCTGGAAATCACCTCTCCTATCCAAGCATCATCATGGTTATGAGATTCAATATTAATTGTATCTGGGATCCATTCTTCTATGAGTACTGATCTTGCCTTTAAAAGCATAATTACAGGGTTGGGGATTTAGCTCAGTGGTAGAGCGCTTGCCTAGCAAGCACAAGGCCCTAGGTTTGGTCCTCAGCTCTGGAAAAAAAATAAAATAAAGGTAAAAGCCTAATTATTCTTTTGCATTGTGAATCAGCATTTTCAAAAGCCAGAGATTCAATTATTATTTGTCTACCTTCTGAATTCGGTATCATTCTATTACTGCTGAAGTCAATCTTTGCCAGAAGCTTTCTTTTGGACCCTGTATAACCGTAGCAAATGACTCAGTTCCCTTTCCAGCTTCTTCAGTTCTGTCCCAAGCATTCAAAGCTGCTGCACGGCATAGAGCCAGGGTGTGGTCATCATATCCAGACTGTTTTTGTACATCAGCATAATCACCCTCTCCAAGAAGTTGGTCTTGGGAGATTTCCATACCTCTGGCCCTACTTCATTGTTCAATGGTCTTAGCCTCATCTTTCCACCAAGTCCTTCACTATAATTGGGGATCAAGCTCCAATACTGCTGTAGCCAACTCTCTCCAGTCTTGTGGGACAATTCTGTTACTAGTTGACCATGAATTTAACACCTGCTTCACGAAAGTGAATGCATGCCATGTGAGGCTATCACTTCCTTAAATCTCCTCAAATCTATCATTTCCACAGGAATCCATTCAGCTCTTACACAGCCTTGTCATTTGGCAATTGTTCCCATAAGGAGACTATATAAATTAAGGTTGGTTGTTTGAAAACCTTGGGCTGTTCCTCTCTAATTTTATAATATAATGATGGGGTTGGTTCTCTTTTAAATTCCTTTGGGTCTGAATATCTCTATGATCTGTTTTAATAAGCTTTTCTAAGGTCTGTATCTTGGCACTCATATCAACCAACTTTTTCAGAGATACACCAAGAATTATCAAACCAATAATGAGTTATCAAAATGATAATTAACATTATGTCAATCCCGGTTCAGTTGATTGTCCCCTCATTTAATTGTTCTGTTCTTAAACTTCGAAGTGCATAATCATACAGAAGAGTAACTCCCTCCATCATAATAGTGCTTCCCATTTTTTAACGTGGAGAAAAACTCTCTTTTTTTAACTAATTCCCCATTTAAGAATTCCCGACTGTCTCACCAAATCTGCTGACGATGACGGTAAAGATGACTATGAACTGTGAGGCTGACTGCTGCTGCATAGAACAGTAGATGCCCGAGCAGGTGTCAAGGCAGCTACCTAGTGCAGCAGCAGCCCGAGGAGGGGGTCCAGGGAAGGCCCACAATCCACCGGGAGAGAAGAAGCCAGAGAGCCAGCTGGCTGCACCCAGGGACGTGCAAAAGCCGCTAACTCCCATGGCGTTTGGAGCCCAAGAGCCTGTGGAGTTTGCTATAGAGAGATTGCAACAGAAAAAAATCCCAAACTCGGGCTCAGAGGCTCTGGAGGGAGTCCCCGGGGTGCAGCTCTGGTGTGTGCCTGTGGCTGCAAAGCCACAGTCATGTGGCTTTTTCCTGAATTTGTGCCCTAAAAGTCGGATGCCAGATGAAGTGCAATCCTAATTAGTCTTATTAAATAAAAACCCGAAATCGGATATTAGAGTGAAACTGAAAGACGAAAGAAACAGGGTAGCCAGCCTCCAAAAACTTTCCCCCTGATCTCCAGGCAGGCTTTATTTGTCAGAACACAAACAAAATACTACACTGCAGCTCTGAGGTGCCAAACTATGTTCTAATTAAACTATTTCTTCCTCACGCTGCTCTTGTCAGGTATGCCACACAGGAAGTGGACAAGTAAGTTACACAATGGCTAGCCACGGAATGCAGGACAGGCTCTGGGCGGTCTCTGTCTCTGGGGCAGAAAACTCAGTCATGACTCACAGTGGCCCCTGATGCTTGCCTGGCTGCAGTCTGGACATCATCCTAAGCCAGCTTCCTCCCTATCCAGATCTGTGAGTCACTGGTGACCCTCCCAGCACTCCACGGAGCTGCTTCTGCTTCTGAGGCTCTGTGGAGTCCTAGGGCTGGCAGCATGAGTGTGCTCTCACGCTGTCTGTCACGGAAATGAGAAATGCGGCATGGCTTTGCTCATTTATTGATACATGTATTGATACATGCATGAATGTCACACATGTATACAATGTATTTATTTCATACAGAGTCTCACTGTGCAGCCCTGGCTGTCCTGGAACTCGCTCTGTAGACCAGGCTGGCCTTGAGCTCATAGAGATCCGCCTGCCTCTGCCTCTGTGATAGGATTAAAGGCGTGCGCCGCCGCCGCCACCGCCACCACCACCCATGGAGGAGTCTCCAAACAAGCAGGGCATGGACAGCACAACCCCAGTCTGGAACACGACACCTAGAAAGCTCCATGAGGAACGTGGGGAAACCAGTCCACGCTCAAAGGCTGAAGACCCTGGAGTCGTATGTCCATAGGCAAGTGCTAAAAAATACACGTTCTCTGGCTTGGGAGCGGAAAGCGCTTTTCAGTGGATAATGCACTTGCTGTCAGAGTCCCAGCAGGCACACACAGAGAGCACATCTCAGTCATCCTGTGGTGACATGGGAATCTGGGGGTGCTCCGGGTGAGCCTGCCTGGTGTGCCAACAACAAACAGAAGCCCTGACTCAAACTATGTGGAAAGTGGGGGTGGACACCCAAAGCTCCCCTAACTGCCACAGGATGATGCACACCTATACACTCACACTCCTCACACCTACTTTACACAGGCACTCACAGTCACAGGCACTCACACCTACTCACACTCAAACACCTGAACTCACACACTCACATGCGCTCACATTCACACTCACACATTCGCACATACTCACAGGCTCTCACACACTCAGACACCTGCACTCACACACTCATACAAGCACACACACACTCACACATGAACTCATACACTCACATACATACATTTGCACGCACACACACTCACAGTTTCACTCACACGGGCAAATTCAACGGGGCTTGGGCATGTGCATCTGTGAACTTTCCCTTTCTTCCTCTTTTTCCTTCCTGCGGGACCAGTGCCACCAGGGCGTCTTTCCCGGTTCAGAACGCTGAGCACACACTCCAGCCTTCTCCAGAACCTGTTTCTTAAGTGCCCTCTATGCAAGTCAGGATAACAGTCAAAATCCACCACGGGGCTGGGCCGGGACTATGCATGGAGCGGCCCCTCTGTCACTCTCCACATTGTTCCTTTGAGGCAGGGTCTCTACTGAACCTGGGACTCACATCTGGGCAGCCTCAGAGCTGGTGTTACAGATGTTTGCAGGATGCCCAGCTTGTTACATGTGGCTGGATCTGGACTCTGGTGCTGTTAACTCCGGAGTCATCACCCCAGCCCACCGCTTTCATTAACACTCTTTTTTTTTTTTTTTTTTTTTTTTTTTTTTTTTTTTTTTTTTTTTTTTTGGTTTTTCGAGACAGGGTTTCTCTGTGTAGCTTTGCGCCTTTTCCTGGAGCTCACTTGGTAGCCCAGGCTGGCCTCGAACTCACAGAGATCCGCCTGCCTCTGCCTCCCGAGTGCTGGGATTAAAGGCGTGCGCCACCACCGCCCGGCCTTCATTAACACTCTTGATGGCTCACTTTACTTCTGAACTCGTGTGTGTGTGTGTGTGTGTGTGTGTGTGTGTGTGTGTGTGTGTGTGTTACTGAGTATATGTGAGTGTGTATATACATATACACACACACACACACACACACACGAGTGTGAGTGCATATATATGAGTGCATGTGTGTGAGCACACTTATGTAGATGAGTGAGTATATAAGTGCATATATATGTGAGAGTATGCATGTGGGAGTGTGTATGTGAATGTGAGTGTATGTCAGTCTCTGTGTGTGTGTAGGTGTGCCCATGCACCCTCACATGGAGATGGGAGCGGAGTCAGGTATCTTACTCTTCAGCTGTGTCTTGTTGCCTCCAGACATGTTTTCTCCAAGAAGCAGGAGCCGCCGAGTCAGCTACGTCGGCCTCAGTGAGCTCTCAGCGGCCGGTCTTCGACTCTCCAGGCACCTGCAGCCATCCCAGCTTTTTAGATGGGTGCTGGGGATTTGAACCGAGGTCGTCATGCTAGCCCCTCAGATTGGTCCCCTCAAGTGATGTCAGAGACAGAAGTTCTCCAGACCACCCCCTCACAGGATGAAACACTGACCATCCCGAGCCTCCTTGACCACACTGGGGATCACAACCACCCCCTCACAGGATGAAACACTGACCATCCCGGGCCCTCCTTGACCACGCTGGGGATCACAAAGGCCTCTTCCTCCCATTGCATCTTAAGCTTGGTTTGGGGGGTGGGGCTGCAACAGAGACAAGAAAGAAAGAGAAAGATCCATCAGACGTCCAGTCTTAGGGCTGGAGAGATGGCTCAGGGGTTAAGAGCACTGGCTGTTCTTCCAGAGGACCTGGGTTCAATTCCCAGCACCCACATGGCAGCTCATAACTGTCTGTAACTCCAGTTCCAGGGGACTTGACACCCTCACACAGACATACATGTGGACAAAACACCGATGTACATAAAATACAAATAAATAAGTTGATTTTTTAAAAAAGTCAGTCTTAGACCTTCATGGTCCCTAATCCACGTCCCCCAAAAATACATCCTGAAAGGAGGAGTGTCAGCTTTTGAGGCAGGGTCTCATATAGTTCAGGCAGGGCTCAAATTCACTCCAGAGCCAAAGATGACCCTGAATTCCTGATTCCCTGTCCTCCATCTTCCCAGAGCTGGAATGACAGGCACGCACCCCCAAACACAGCACAATCGGAAGGTCTAAAGGCGGTAGTTGCGGTGGCAGATGGGTGAAGGACTACAGCACAGTACCGCTGAACAGAGCCGAACACTATAGAAAGTATTAAGGTGGGGCCAGCAAGAGGGCTTGCCTGGGAAAGGTGCTTGCTGCCAAGGCTGACAACCTGAGTTCGATCTCTGGGACCCACATGGTAGGAGAGAGGCAACTTGTGGAAGTTGTCCTCTGACCTCCGTGAACACTGTAGAGGTGTGTGTGAACACACAAAAGAAACAAACATGTAACTTAAAAACCTGTAAATGGACGGGCGGTGGTGGCACACGCCTTTAATCCCAGCACTCGGGAGGCAGAGCCAGGCGGATCTCTGTGAGTTCGAGGCCAGCCTGGGCTACCAAGTGAGTCCCAGGAAAGGTGCAAAACTACACAGAGAAACCCTGTCTCGAAAAATAAAAAATAAAAAAAAATAATAAAAAAAAACCTGTAAATGATTCAGGTAGCACTGAGGATGCTGAGACAGAGGGATCAAGGGTCTGGAGACTAGCCTGGTGTGCCTGAGTCCCTGTCTCAAATGCTAAAGCAAAAAAATGATGGTGATGGGAAATGTTGAAGTCAGGCCTGGCGGCAGGTACCCATCATTCCAGCAATGAGGAGGTACAGACACAAGGGTCGGGAATTCAAACTCATCTTTGGTTCCATAGCCAGTTCAAGACCAGCCTGGAAAACATGAAACTGAGCCTCAAAATAACAATGAAAACAAACAAAAAAAAAAACAGAAAACATGGGAAATGTTACGTTGCATGAATTTCATCACAATAAAAACTTTAATAACAATATATAGGTTCACTTTGTTGTTGCATAATAATGATGGCATTTGAGGCCATGGGAGTCACAAATGTATACAAGTGTTTTAGTTTCTGATTAACTTTTAGGATTTATATTACTTTCATTAATGTGTATATGTTTATCTATGTGGGGGTATGTGCATGTGTGGGTGTAATACTCATGGGGGACAGAAGAGGGCATTGGACACACTGGAGCTGGAGTTACAGGCTGCTGTGAGCCAATGCATGAGCACTGGGACCCAAACTTGGGTGCCCAGCAAGAGTAGCCAATGATTTAACTACTGAGCTGTCTCTCCAGTCCCAAGTTGTCTGTTTCTTAATTCTTAAAAAGAAAACTACTGTTCACTAGGAGATGGTTTTACTTTTTGCCTTTTTTGAGACAGGGTTTCTCAATGTAGCCCTGGCTGGGATTAAAGGTGTGTGCCACTGTGTCTGGTTTAGGAGATGGATTTTTATCAAAACACTTTATATTCATGTACAAAATTCTCATTCAGTAAGTAAATATTTTAATTAAGTAAGAAAAACAAATGTAAGCAACCTTAAAAAATAAATCACAGTTTGTAAAAACAAAAAGAAAGGGAAAAAATTCATAGTTTTAATCTTAGAAAATTAAGCATGTACCAATATTGAGCCAATGATTTCACTTGCCCAATATCTGGAAGGCTGAGGCAGGAGGATTGCTTCAAGCTCGAAGCCAGACTGAGCTACAAAAAGATCTTATACCAAAAACCAAAACTTAAGGTGGGCAATGGTGCATACTTTTAATCCCAGTACTCAAGAGGCAGAGGCAGGCAGATCTCTGTGAGTTCAAGGCCAGCCTGGTCTACAAAGCAAGTTCTGGGACAGCCAGGGCTGTTACACAGTGAAATCCTGTCTCAAAAAGCCAAAAAATAAAAATTAAATTTTTTGAAAAAATTCCTGCCTTGGAGGAAATGGGTATGTCTAGGAAGATACTTGTGAGAGACGGTTACAGCATTCATTCACAGGCAAAACCTGGGAACAACCCCATGTTCATCCTCTGGGGAAGGAAAGGTGAGCCATTGCCCATCTGCACAGTGAACCATCATTTGACCATGAAAAGGGGAAGGGCCCCCCCACACCACCGGAGCGGTGGACGGCCCTGGTTGACAGACTCGCCTAGCATGCTCAAGGCCCTGGGTTTCTTCCCCAGCACTCACAAACCGGGCACTGTGGTGCACCCCATCATCCCAGAGGGCAGCAGGAGGGTCAGGAGTTACTTCCAGGCCAGCCTCGGCTGCATGAGACCCTGTCTCCAGAGACCAAGGGAGAACTGAGCACATGAGACCACAGGTTCCCCAAGTCCACAGTTTGTCAAGGTAAAGCTCATAAAGTCTTTGATGTTGATGTTTTAGTTTTATTGTTTCCTGGCGTTGTATTATCATGTGTCTTTGCTGAAACAAAGTTTCACTGTGTAGCCCAGGCTGTCTCCAAACTCACATCAATCCTCCTGCCTCAGACTCTTGCATGAGTGTGTGCACTATTGTCACTATACATATGTGGGGTCAGGGGACAGCTCACTGTCAGGTCAGTTGTCTCTTGTACCATGTAGGTCCAAGGAATCGAACTGAGCGCATCAGTTTCCTGCGGAGCCCTCTCTCCCTCTCCCTCCCCTCTCCCCCTCTCCCCCTCTCCCTCCCTCCTCCCTCTCCCTCTCCCTCCCCTCTCCCCCTCTCCCTCCCTCCTCCCTCCCCCTCTCCCTCACCTCCCTTTCCCTCTCCCTTCCCCACCCCACTCCCTTCCTCTCTCCCTCCCCCCTCCCTCCCCCTCTCCCTCTCTCTTACTCTCCCTCTGCCTTAGCCTTTTGAGTTCTAGGATGAAAGATTTGTTACCACTGGAATATCCCATTAAATCTCTCCCTCTCCCCCATCTCTCTCTCTCTCTCTCTCTCTCTCTCTCTCTCTCTCTCTCTCTCTCTCTGTGTGTGTGTGTGTGTGTGTGTGTGTGTGTGTGTGTGTGTGTGTGAAGGTCAAAGATCAACCCCAGCTGTCACTGATCCAGCTTGATTATGGAGACTGGTGTATGATATTTTGTTTGTGTTCTGACAAATAAAGCTTGCCTGGAGTCAGAGGGTGGAGCTGGCCACTAGCTAACCTTAGAGGCCAGGCAGTGGTGGCTCACACCTTTAATCTCAGCACTTGGGAGGAGGAAGCAGGAAGATCAGGAGATCAAGGCCGCCTTGAGCTACATGAGATTAAAGCAGTCTGGTCTACAGAGGGAGATCCAGGAAAGGTGCAAAGCTACTTGGAGAAACCCTGTCTTGAAAAACTGAGAGAGAGAGAGAGAGAGAGAGAGAGAGAGAGAGAGAGAGAGAGAGAGAGAGAGAGAGAGAGAAACAAAGCCAGGTGGTGGTGTCTCACACCTTTGATCCCAGCACTTGGATCTCATGCCTTCTTTGATCTCAGCACACGGGAAGCTCAAACCTTTAATCCCAGCACTAGGGAGGTGGAGACAGGATCTCGGTGGCCCATCCGGTCTGAGATTTCACAGAGGTAAGAAGTCTCCGGTGGCTGCTGCTCTGCTCCTCTGATCTTTCAGCTTTCACCTTCAATGTCTGACTCTGGGGTTTTATTTAAGAAGACTAATTAGGATAATGCTTCAGGCGACAGCCTCTCTCACTGAACCAGGAGTTCACAGCTCTAACAGGCTGGCCTCAGGAGTCCTCTTGTCTCTGCTTGCCCAGGACTGGAATCACAAGCGAGTGCCTGGCTTTATGTGTCACTTCTGAAAACAGCCCTCACTCTTACACAAGCAAGCTCTCTACCACTGAGCCGTCTTCCCAGCCCGTTATTCATGGAAACAGCCCTACGGGCCCAATGCTCTGACCTCCAGCCCAACTCTAGCCACTCCACGGTGACTCTATCCGGGCAGCTATGGGGCTGCCTGGGCCCTGAGACTGAGGAAGGAGCAGCCCTGTGCGCTTGTGGGGTGGGAGGCAGGCTGAGGCACAATGGCCTCTCAGCACTTCTCTGCTGAATGACGGCATGGTCCAATGTCCTTGTCAACTGTGGCTTAAATGCGTGCCGGAAGCCTGACCTCCCTGTCACATGCCTCTGGTTCCTCTACTACAAACCTCTAATGAGCTGAGAAGGCTCCTTAGAGCCTGGCTTCTCATCTCTTCATGAAATGGCTGTTTAAAGGGCTGGTGCTGTGTATGGCCTCGAGTGCAGGAAGCCCTGGATTCCAGCCCCAGCCCCAGATAAACCAGTGTGGTGGGGCTCTGGAGGTAGGAGAGTTAGGAGTTCAAAGTTATCCTCAACAATGTAGCGTACTAGAGGCCAGCCTGGGCTACACAAGACCCTGATTGAAAAATAAAAGAATGGTTTTTGACACAAGTTTTCAGAACATAGTTTCATGGCTGGGGACGGGACTCATTGGAGAGAGTTTTCTAGTTTGCATGAGGGCCTGGGCTCCAGTGCCCCACTGAAAGTGTGTGTGTGTGTGTGTGTGTGTGTGTGTGTAATGTCTGGTGTCTGTGTGTGTCTGTGTATGTCTGTGTGTAATGTCTGGTGTGTGTGTGTGTGTGTGTGTGTGTGTGTGTGTGTATGTCTGGTGTCTGTGTGTGTCTGTGTGTGCAATGTCTGGTGTGTGTGTGTCTGTGTATGTCTGTGCATGTCTAGTGTGTGTGTGTGTGTGTGTGTGTGTGTGTGTGTGTGTGTATGCCTTGTGTATGTGTGTATATATATAATGTCTGATATGCCTGTGGTGTGTGCATGTGAGTGTGCATGTGTGCTCACCTATGCACACCTACTCAGAGGTCAGAGGTTCACATGTCTTCCTCTGTCACTCTCTACCTTACTCTGTTTTGTGTGCTTTTTTCTTTCAACACAGGGTCTCATTATGCAGCCGTGACCAACCTGGAACTCTGTAGACCAGGCTGGCCTTGAACTCAGAGATCTGCCTACCTCTGCCTCCCAAAGGCTGGGATTAAGGGCTTGGCAGCCTGCCCAGCTTTCTATTTTGAGACTGGGCCTGAGTGAACCAGGAGCCTGACTTTTGCTAGCCTGGGGCCATTGAGCCCCAAATGCTCCTGTCTGCACCTCCCAAGCTCAGGGATTACAGACTCACAGCACCGCACCACACCCAGCTTTTGTTCCGGGATCCACATTCAGGCCCTCATGCTACAATGTGAGCCCTTTACCCACTGAGTCATTTTCCCGACCTCTCCTCTGCTTCTTCAGGAACGAGATGTGAGCTTGAGCAGCAGTAGACCCCGTAACCCAATATACGACCCGCAGAGAAGTCCCTGGGACCCAGGAGGACACTTTCGCTTCCTGTGTCCTTGGGCTCTGTTGGCCTCTGAGGTCACAGGTGGGAAGATGTAAACAAACGCTTCAATGATGCCAATGAAGCAGAAGTCAAAGCCTGTTCGATTTGTCACGGGTTTGAGTCAACAGGCAAAAGAGGAAGTCATACTTAGTGCCCTTGGTGATACAGTCCACACCGCCAGCCACTGGTCTGGTCCACACTGCAACAATGAGGAACACGATCTCTCCACCTAAAAGATCTTTTAGGGCACCTTTAGAAGAGCCATGTCCTAGCCAGGACTTGTGGTGCATCCACTCATCCCAGCTACTCAGGAGGACAACGCAGAAGGATGAAGAATTCAAGGCTAGTTTGAACAACTTAGTAAAACACTATCTCAAAATAAAAATTACATTGGGTTAGCAGTACAGCACCCACCTAGAATCCCCCAGTGAGGGGCTGGGAGCGTGGTCAATGGGGTGGAGCCCCGCCTGGAATCCCCCAGAGAGAGGCTGAGGGCGTGGCCAGGGTGGAGCCCCAGCTAGAATCCCCCAGTGAGGGTCTGGGGGCGTGGCCAGGGTGGAGCCCCGCCTGGAATCCCCCAGTGAGAGGACGTGGTTCAGTGGTCACAACTCCAGTGCCCAGCACTCCAGCACTTATCTATGTCATACAGGAAGCGCTGGGTCCAACCCTTACCACCACCAAAGATAAAAACCCAGAAGCTGTGTGCAGAGTTCCTTACTCAAGTGCCTTACTTGATAATAGTGTGATGTAATCGCATCCATTCATGCCAGAGAAAACTCTCAGGAAACCACCATGGGCCTCGTGATTGAAAATCGGGTCGGTGTTCTCAGTTCTCCGCGTGCCGGACGCCCCAGCTCATGACTTCTCCTTTCTTCTCGAAACGAGTTCCCTGGTGTCCTCGTGCTTTGCCAGCACAGGGGGTGGAACCCGAGCTCTGGGCATGCCACGCGAGCACTCTGCCCTTGGGTTTTTGAGACAAAGTCTCCCTATATATCCCTGGCTGGGCTCTATGTCTGAGTTCGAGGCCAGCCTGGTCTACAGAGTGAGTTCCAGGATAGCCAGGGCTACACAGAGAAACCCTGTCTTGGGGGGGAAAAAAGAAAAACAAAACAAAACTAACTCTCTCGTTATCCACTCGTTGCCTCTCCATCATCACACCAGGCAATCCATTCATCCAACTGTCCCTCTTCTAGAACATTCCTCTTCTGTGAGTCTCTGTCTCCATTCCTGTTCACCCCTTTCAAGCCCGCCCTGAAACCAGAGCAGTCCTCCAATAAGCTAACTAGACTTCTGGTCTGCTTGGCACACCATCAGTGTGTGTGTGTGTGTGTGTGTGTGTGTGTGTGTGTGTGTGTGTCTCGTATTGAGTGCACACGTGTGTGCAGGTGCACGTGTGTATATGCTGAGTGCACATGTGTGTGCAGGTGCACGTGTGTATGCTGAGTGCACACATGTGTGCAGGTGCACGTGTGTATGCTGAGTGCACACATGTGTGCAGGTGCACATGTGTGTGTTGAGTGTGCACATGTGTGTGTTGAGTGCACACATGTGTGCAGTACACATGTGTGTGTGTTAAGTGCACGTGTGCATGTGGGTGCCATTTCTAGTCCCACCTCCCTTTCGTTTCTGAGACAGGGTCTTCTACAGGCCTGGAGCTCATTGCTTAGGCGTAACTACCCTCTCAGGGCCCCCTTGTCTCTGCCTCCCCAGTGCTGGGATTATAAATTTACCACTGGCCGTAGTGGTCATAACCTGTGCCCCAAAAACCCAGGTTCAACCACCCACTGTAATAAGTCTATTAAAACAGCCCAATTAGCCAGGCAGTGGTGGCGCACACCTTTAATCCCAGCACTAGGGAGGCAAAGGTAGGTGAATCTCTGTGAGTTCTGGATTAGCCTGCTCTAAAAATCAAGGTCCAGACAGCTCAGGCTACATAGTAAGACCCTGTCTCGCTGGGCGGTGGTGGCTCACACCTTTAATCCCAGCACTCGGGAGGCAGAGGCAGGAGGATCTCTGTGAGTTCGAGGCCAGCCTAGTCTACAAAGTGAGTTCCAGGAAAGGCGAAAAGCTACACAGAGAAACCCTGTCTTGAAAAAACAAAACAAAACAAAAAAAGACTCTGTCTCAAATAAATAAATAGACAAATTAATAGTGAAAAAAAAGAGTTCTATGTTGTGGACAAATTTCTAAACAGTCTTACTAAATAAGAAACACAGAGCTAAATACAGGGGTGAAAGCCGAAGAGATCAGAGTGAGAACCACCAGCTAACCTTAGCTTATCTCACCACCATCACTTCCCAAGAGAACCAGCCTCTTCCTGTCTAACCTGGGCCTTTATTACCTTTCTGTTCTGCCTTCTCATTGGCTCTTAGCCCAGCTACCTCACTGTCTTGTCACTGCCTATCTGTACAGACCTCCAGGTCTCTATGGTTGGTACTGGGATTAAAGGCGTGTGTCACCACACTTGGCTGTGTCCTTGAACACACAGAGGTTCCACCTGCCATGTGATCTGCTAGTCAGGATTTCCAGGCACAGAGAATGCTGGGAAGAAGAAGGGCAGAGTTGCAAGGAGATACAGAGGAAGCATGAGATGTAGGAGAGGACATAACAAGCCATGAGCCACATGGCAGCATGTAAATGTAGAAATGGTTAAGTTATAAGAGCCAGTTAGAAACAAGCCTAAGCTACCAGCCAAGCTTTCATAATTAATAATAAGTCTCTGTGTGGTTATTTGGGAGCTGGCTGGACAGAGAAAGACTCGCTACAGACACCCATGACCCCATCCCCACCAAGCTCATCCTGGGTGGGCCTAATACGGCAGCAAGGTTTCAACAGAAGGAAGGAGACCCACATGAGGAGCGCTGGGGACGCAGCTCAGCTGTTAGAGCACCCGGCTGCTCTTGCAGAGGACTGGGGTTCGGTCCCCAGCACCCACACAGCGGCTCACAGCCACCAAAAACTCCAGTTCTGGAGAACTTGGCATCCTCTTCCGGCCTCTGTGGGCACCAGGCACAAACAGTCTACACAGATACACACAGACCACACTCACCCACATAAAATAAAATAAGTCTTTGAAAGAGTGAGAAACGCTGAGGAAGTCGTTGGCCACCATGGGGCCCCGTCATCCTTGTCTCAGCTCCAAGTCTCTCAGGCAAGGCAGTCCAACAAAGTGCCAGTCCTTCTCCAGGAGGCAAGCTCTGCCCCTGGGGGTTCCTGGGGAGGTTTTAACTTTCCTGAGTACAGCAGAGAGTGTCCATGTGTCTTTAGAATTACCCATTCAGACAGGCCAGTTACCTCCACGCCCAACATTGGTTTTTTTGGCTGGAGAGACAGCCGTGGGTGCTGGGAGCCAAACTCTTGTAATTTTGGTTGTGAGCCAAGCCTTTAACGGCTGAGCTTTCTCTCCAGCCCCACGCCCAACATTCTTTAAGAGATATTTTAATTATGTGTATGGGAAGTGGGGAGTATGTACATTCCCATGCAGTGCCAGCAGAGGCCAGAAAGCGTGTCCGATCCCCTGGAATTGGAGTTACACGTTTGTGAGCCACCTGGACTGGGTGCTGGGACCGAACTGGGATCCTCTGAACAGCAGAAGGCATTCAGAGCCACTGACTATTTTTTCTGCAGTTCTTTTTTTTTTTTTTTTTTAATTTTGAGATAGGGTTTCTCTGTGTAGTTTTGGTGCCTGTCCTGGATCTTACTCTGTAGACCAGGCTGGCCTTGAACTCACAGAGATCCACCTGCCTCTGCTTCCTGAGTGCTGGGATTAAAGGCGTGCGCCGCCTCCGCCGCCGCTGCCTCCGCCACCACCACCACCACCACCACAAACCAGCTTCTGGAGCTCTATACTCAGCATTTTTAAATGGGTTCTGGGGATTCGAACTTAGGTCCTCGTGTTTTCAAGAAACGCTTTACCAACTGACCCGCCTATCTCCCCAGGTCCTCTATTGCTTTTATGAAAAGGTTTGGGGCCAACATCCACAAACCGGCATGATCTGACCCACTCTCCCCTTGATTGCTACCTGCTCTTTCTGCCCATCCCCCTCCGCCTCTGGACTTTGGCGCATGGCTGTAGAGCCTCTGAAACCATCTCTCTGATCTTATTGGCACAATAACAACCTCCAAGTTTTCATTCAGTGTCAGACGCCACGTCAGGAAAGCCCATTATCTCATTTAATATCCCCAAGAGCCCTTGAGATAAACACAGCTTCCATGTTCATTATTGTAAACAATAGGCCCAGAGAAGTCAAGGCATTTGCCCAAGCATGCACAGCTTAGCTGGCACTAGCTGAAGTAGAGTGAACTCAGCTCTGTCCAGCTCTACCGTGCTCTACAGAAGGAAAGCTTCATCTCGACTCCTACAACACTGCACATCGCAGCATGGACACACTCCCAAGGGACGATGGGAAGCTGTCCGCTTTCCCTCTCTGCCTCCATCTTTGAAAGGTGTGACCCACAGAAATGCAGTCCAGGGCAGAGCTGCAGACCTTGTACCACCTGAGTCTTCATTATAAGTTCCTGGAGTGTTCAGAGCAGATGAAACCCCCAGACAGGAGCAGCAGCAGCAGCAGCAGCCACCGTGCTGAGGGAGATGGTTCAGCAGGGAAAGTTCTTATCCCACAAGCCCAAGGGCCTGAGTTCAAATCTTCTGCACCATGGAAACAGCCAGAGGCACTAATGTGGAGCTAGAGGCAGGAGTCAGCTCCAGGTTCAACGAGAAACCCTGCCTCAGAGACCCACAGCCTGACATTATGCAGAGAAAGAGTCCAAAAGGGATATCTCCATCAAATCCCTCCCTTCAGAGCTCAGAGCTAGGAAAGAGGAGGCAGAAAAGAGTCTAAGAGACTCTGAGAGAGAGAGAGAGAGAGAGAGAGAGAGAGAGAGAGAGAGAGAGAGAGAGAGAGAGAGAGAGAGAGAGAGAACCACACTTCCCAGCACTCAGGAGGCAGAGGCAGGTGCATCTCTGTGAGTCAGGGGCCAGCCTGGTCTACAGAGTGAGTTCCAGGACAGCCAGAGTTACACAGGGAAACCCTGTCTCGGAAAACCAAAAGAGAGAGAAAGAGACAGACACACAGAAGGGATGGAGGACACCAGGAGAACTAAGCAGGCGCATACGAGCTCACAGAGCCTGAAGCAGCAAGCACAGGGTCTACACAGATCTGCACCAGGTCCTCTGTGTAGGCGAAGCCTGTTTGTTTCTGAAAGACAGAAAAGGAGTGGATCGGGAGGGGAGGGGAGAAGGGGAGGAACTAGGAGGAAGAGAGGGAGGTGAAAGTAATCAGGAGAAAAGAATCTATGTTCAATAAGAGGAAAGAAGAGAAACCCTGCCTCAAACAATAAAATGGAGGGGGCTAAGGAAGACACTTGACAGGGACCTCTGATCCACACACGTCAAGAAGATGCGGCAGGGACAAAACCCTGTATGCTTTCTTGTTTCCTGTCTTTCGAAAAACTAGACATATATATATACATGTATATGTGTATGTTAATTTTTGCAGTATTATGCAAATGTATGCAGTCATGTGATGGAAGCCGGGGTCTCCTGGGTGCTCGGGCCCCAGCCTCTCTCTCCGAGTGTAACAAGGAGGGGCCCACGTGCTACCCGTCAGCGAGCAGCTGCTTTTCTGAATGTGGCTTTCCCAGGGTGTTCCATCACCCTGGAAGAACAGATCAAAACCCAACTTCAGCACTACTGTTTCCTCTGGGCTAAATCCCAACAAGCAACGAGGTACACCCAGTATATAGCCCCAGGTCCAGCTATGATGTCGCTAAGCACAGAATCTAGGTTGGGTGGGGGTGACAAAGGGATTTCCACTACCCTCCCATAGGCAATGTAAGTCACCTGAAGTCACAGCTAGGAAACACTGAAATGGAAATTTTTTAAAAATCTGTTGAGACACAGAGTGGCTGTGGGTTTCAAGTTTGGATGACTCACACGGAGTGAGGAAATGCTTACCATATCAGTCGAGTTTACAAATACACCGCCACCGCCAGCCCAAATTACATCACCCCCGGCTTCCGCTGGGAGGCCTTCAGTGTGGCTGTCAGTTGGACCCACGCTCCACATCCCCAGGTCCCCGGTTTACAGACACACACAGAGTTCCCATCCTTGCCTTTACCTGGAGTCTGGATAAAAGCTACAGCTGAGAGGGACCTGTCAGTCTGCACACCCGTGGGAGTGGAGTGACTTCCTTAACAAATTCTCCTTCATCCATCCAGATTTGTAACTATATTGCTCCAACAGGTTCTGTCTCTATGACGTGTTGGACTAGTACACAGAGTCCAATGCCATCACACTATAAATCACAGACTTTCACACCAGAGAGAGTACATGCCTTTGGCTTTGCCAAACCTGGATAGTTGGGGGATTTTTGCTTTGTTCTTGTTTTTTGCTTGTTCACAGCTGGACTCCCAGAAATAGACTGCTCTGAAGTAGAGCACAGGTCTCACGAGCATGGGACTCTGGTTCCATCTCCAGCACCACATCTGCCACCCTGTAATCTCAGCACTTAGAAGGGGTCAGAATGCCGGCCTGAGTTTGAGGCCAGCCTAGGCTGTATACGGACCTTCAGGCCAGCCTGGGCTACACAAGACTCTTGTCTCAAAAAAGGGAGAGTTGTACAGAGCCAGTTCAACCAATTATTTTAAGGACCTGAATTTGGATGCTTAGCACACACATAAAAGCCACAGGAATAGTAGTGCCCTTAATCCCAAGGGCGTTGGGGGCGATGCCCAGGGATGGAGACAGGATTCCTAGGGTTTGATTGCCAGACTGCCTTGCAGAAACAATGAGTTCCAGGTTCAGTGAGAGACCCTGCCTCAAAAACCAAGGTGGAGCCGGTGGTGGTGGTGGCGGCGGTGGCGGCAGCCTTTAATCCCAGCACTTGGGAGGCAGAGGCAGGCGGATCTCTGTGAGTTCAAGGCCAGCCTGGTTCACAGAGTGAGATCCAGGACAGGCACCAAAATGATACAGAGAAACCCTGTCTCATAAAACCAAAAAAAAAAAAAAAAAAAAACACCAAGGTGGAGAGTGAGTGTAGAAGATGTAGAAGACGCTTTGTGTCAACCTTTCTTCTCCCTACACATGCATACCATGTGTATCGCACATACACAGACATATTCGTGAATGAGCAGCCTGTCTATAAACATGAAAACTTAAAATTAAACATCGAAAATAAGAAAAAATAAAGACTTATTTACAAATATATTTATTTCTCACATATTAATTAATATAAATAAGGAGTTCCTTTGGGGTTTTCAATGACTGGCTTCTTGATAGCACCAGCATGTTTCTAATGCTGTCCGGTGAATTAAATAAAGTGTTGTCTGAGCTATGCTCACAATAAATACGGAGTCCAGTCAAGGACAGGGAATGGGGAGAGTCCTGGAAGAGGGGACCCCTGCTCAAGCCCCATGAGATATAGCAGCGTGGGGTCTCAGCAACCAAGGGTCACAAGAAGGATGGCCGGCAGCACCCATGGGCCGCTATTGTGTGGCTGGCAATTCCCGTGGGGTGTCGGGTCCCACGAGGAAGAGGACGAAGCTGGTGAAGTTAGTCTGAGAGAGCTGCCAATCATTGTATGCCTCCCGGGCTCCGTGTAGATAGGCCCTCAGATTCACACTGAGGCGGTGGCCAGCCTTCAGGGGTATCAGGCCACTCCAGGAACCCTCCACTAAGCTGGCCTCCATGGAGCAAGGGAACAGGTCCACAGTCAGGGCCGAGCTGTCAAGGTCATCTACCTGGGGGTCCAGCTGCAGAACAAGAGAGACCTGGCCCCGCACCTGGTGCTCCATGTTTTTGGACACTGGGCTGAGCTTCAGTTGCAAGACCACAAAGTAGAGCCCAGCTTTGTCCAC